>NW_020824980.1:0-61602 GCF_003285875.2 Drosophila novamexicana | reverse complement strand
GCGATGTCAATGTGTCAAAATTGCATAGTCTACGAATGATGACAGCGGTATCAATTTTTTGCCAAAAACTATTTAATACGCTGAGTACATCTGGAGACAAATTGCACGCACACACACAAATCCGCTCGCATCAATATACTCCCACATATCACAACAAATTTACATCTCACAACTTTCTAGCAAATATAAACAATTAATTTCTCTCAAACATACATTCTTACAAAAAAGAAACTCTATCAAAACTGCTGGCTTATGGCGAACTAGTTTTGCTGATGCCGCACTTTCACCCTAAATTATATATTACACTAAACAATAATCATAAAATCTTAACAAAACTCTACCACATCAAGCCCATACAAAAAAAAAAAAAAAAAAAAAAAAAAAAAAAAAAAATATGGAGCATTCACTCGAAGGTGTGTGCAATTGCGACAAATGATTTATTCCTGAGTCAGTTCGGCCACTTAATACCCATATATATACTCATTTGTCTATACTGCGCTCACACACATTCTCTTCACAACTTATGCCAAATTACACACACCACCACAAAATATAACTTTATAACACTTTCAAATCAAAACCTCATGCACACATATACACATAAAAATTGTATAGCTTAAGAAATACTTTTTAAGAAATCAAAATTTATAACGTTATACGCAAATAGTAATATATAATTTAAAGTCAATAAACTCTGGAGGGGGGATTGGTTCGGTGTGTGACGGTGGGCAAAGGGATACCTCGTACCGCTGCAGGATAGTGGCCTGTGTGTGGGTCTGCATACCCGTGATGGTTTGGAGCGGTTGACGAGCATGAGCTAGTAGGCACCTTTAATGCTGCCTCGCCATGTCTCGGGCCCTCCAGGCCACCACGACCATGCATACTCAAACACTCGCTCGCTCTCTGTGCGATGCGAATGCTCGATGCCCGACGCTCGGTACTCGGTACTCGATGCTCGGTGTCCTGGATCCCGATTCCCATTCGTCTCATCCGACCCGGTCTCCTGCTCAACCTAAAACAGAAAAAAAAAAATTAATGTTGCGGCCATATACTGCCCCCCGCGGGAACATTGGCTGGTTCAAGACTTCAACTACGTATTTAGACAGCTTGGTGCTAAATTTATTGCTGCTGGTGACTGGAATGCCAGAAGTTATTGGTGGGGCAACAGCAGATCAAATCGCAGGGGTAATATACTCCTTGAAAGTGTGCAGCAGCAAAACCTTGACATTCTGGCAACTGGCTCGTCAACGCGCTTTCCAAATAATGCGCGGCAGTCCCCGACAGCCATTGACTTCGCAGTATATAAAGGTGTGCAGTATGGTCTGCTAAAAATAAGCACATCCAATGACTTAGGATCGGATCACCTGCCGCTGCTGATTGAACTACTGAGTAAGCCAGCAGAAGGCGAACCCAAGTGTCATCTTCTTCCAGCAAATGCGAGCATACCCAAATTTCAATTGTGGCTAAACATGCACATCAATTTGAACACTGAGCTTCACTGTGGCGAAGATATTGACGATGCGGTAGACATACTGGAAAATAATATCCACTCTGCAGCGAAATTTGCAACAAACCTAACTCACCAGCCTTACCGAGGGCAACCAAAATATAACTACACAATCAACAGGCGCATTCAACAAATGATTGAGGCCAAGAGGCTGATTAAACGCCACATACAGGCATACCACAACCCGGCTGCTAGGCAAGCACACAACAGATTAGCCAACAACATTAGCCGGGAAATCAAGCATGCCAAGGCGAGAAGACTTGATGAGTTGCTGGAATCTATCGATGCAAGGGATAGATACAGTATGCAAAAGTTATGGCGGCTAACGGGGAACATCAAAAGGCAGCCCGCACCTAATTTACCAGTGAGGAAGCACACTGAGGGAGCTGGGACTTCCCAGTGGTGCAAGACCACCGAAGAAAAAGCCGAAGCCTTTGCGCAGCACCTTGAACAAAGGTTTAGGCCAATGATCACCACGCTGCCCTCTGACAAGAGCCATGTCGAGATGCAAGTATCGCTACCTGTGGCCCAAGGTGAACTCTGCTTCCCTCCAGTCACGCTAGGGGAAGTACAAGCTATAATCAAAATGCTGCAAACAAAAAAGTCTCCGGGGATTGACCGAATCGATAATCGCACGATCAAGGAACTGCCACAGTCAGCTGTACTGTACCTAGTGCTTATTTTTAACGGTATCCTACGCTTTGGACACTTTCCTTGCAAGTGGAAATGTGCCAAAATAACAATGATCCAAAAGCCAGGCAAGCCCTCTGATCAGCTTGGATCATACAGGCCAATAAGCTTGCTCGCTGGCTTTTCAAAAATCTTTGAGCGACTGCTGCTGCGCCGGATGTTCCAATTGGACAACATCATCAATGCAATTCCGAGCCACCAATTCGGTTTCAGACGTGAGCATGCTGCTGAACAACAATTGGGTCGAGTTACGCAGTTTATACTAGAAGCGTACGAGGACAATAAATACTGCTCTGCGGTCTATATGGACATACAGGAGGCGTTTGATCGTGTCTGGCATGACGGACTGCGATTCAAGCTCAAACAGCTATTGCCGGAAGTCCTCTACCGAGTTATGAATAGCTATCTAAGCGAACGCACATTCATTGTGGACTGCTGTGGAGGTACGCATTCCAGCCTAAAAGAAATCTGCGCCGGCGTTCCGCAGGGTAGTGTTTTAGGGCCTGTACTGTACACCCTATACACATCCGACATGCCCCTACCTGCACCGCTACGACACGGCAAACTGATGCTGGCAACTTATGCCGATGACACGGCCATCTTGTCATCGGCAAACTTGCAAGAAGATGCCATTGCCAATTTGGATCTGTTCCTTGCCACCATTACAACATGGACACAAAAGTGGAGCATTAGCATCAACATTACCAAAACCAAGCACATAATGCACACTTGGAGAAGCTTGCAGATGCCAATTCTTTCCCCAAGAATTTTGGATCAACGGCTCACCACAGAAGAAAGGATTTCATACCTGGGAGTGCAAGTCGATAAAAAGCTTCTTTTGAGCAGCCACGTCACCACCATTGTCGCCAGGGTTAGAGACAGGGCCAAAAAGCTGCACTGGCTAATATCAGAAAGGAGCAAGCTACCATTAAAATGCAAAGTATCACTCTACAAGCAGCTCATAGCCCCAATATGGCAGTTCGCACTTCCGGTCTGGGGATCACTTCTATGCGAAGGCCAATTTGAACGGATTCAAGTTGCGCAAAACAAGATATTGCGAACCATTGCTGGAGCACCTTGGTACGTGCGAAACCAAAGCATCCACACTGATCTGAAGGTCGTGCCGGTGGAAAAAATGTATCAGGATGCTTGCTCCAGGTACTGGGCTCGGCTCAGCAACCACAGCAACGATGAAGCCAAAAATATTGCCCTTAAAGCAAGACTCCCACAACGTCACCTAGGTGTCAGAAGAAGATACGCTGAAATGCTTCGGAAGCACCTACCTCTGGGTCGCCTAGCACAGCAGCAGCGGTCACAGCAGGGCCAGCTACCTTCTCATGGGCAGCCACGTCCGCTCCCACGACCACCCAGTCTCAGAGACTACCTTGTATTTGACATACAAGAACTGCTAAGTCAAACAGTGGTGCAGCCCAACTACCTCCAGGATAGACGAAACAGCCCGTCTCATATACAGCTGTGCTCAACTCTCGCTACCACTACAAGGCCAGGAGCTCTCATTCCTCCCAGTCCAGAGACACCAAGCTCGCATCCAAATCCACAGACGCAGCGGGACGTGGCCACCAGTGCGGATCAAGAAGCAGTGTGCAACACCATGTGCACACTTGCTACACTGTTCATGATGGCAGCCAACCTCTATGTACTTGTACCACAGCGAGGGCCTAAGACTAGGACTACTTGCAGGACACGGCAACTCATCCAATTGCGACTGGCTGAAAGGCAGATAAAGCAAAGATTGCGTTACGCTAACGAACCAATCAGATGGCTTCATACAACTCGTTGCCAAAGGGTTGCCTACTTACAGAAATTCAGACTGCGACATCCCATACAATGGAAAAAGGCCTTGATGCTACGTCTCTCAAGCACCCACACCAATGGCATCTGGCGGCAGGATCAACGGTGGTCACGCTGGCGGCTCCAGCTCATCCAGATGCAACGGCTATCAGACTGGGTAGCTTCCAGACAATTGGGGATTTTCCCAATCCTCAAATAATTAATTTGACAGCAATCCCCATGCCAAGGCTGGGAAACTTCACTTGAATTGTATATAACATGTCACTTAATTCATTGTAAGTACTCTAGGTATTAAATGAATAAAAAAAAAAAACAGTCTGGATCCCAGTCCCCACTTCTCTGTCTGTCAACCAGGCATGGAGCTGGGCTCTGGAATCCAGACCGACATTGCGTTTGTTCCCTTGTGTCGAACGGTAAACAAACAAACTGAGTAAAGTTTTACCAGATTCCTTATACAGATTGATTCGAGGTTACTTATCTCAAAGAACATTCACAGTCGAATGCAGCGGCGGTGTACGCTCTGGCAACAAACTCATCCGGGCTGGCGTTCCTCAGGGCAGCGTTCTGGGACCAGTTTTGTACAGCATCTACTCATCCGACATGCCGGTACCGCAAACTCAAACTGGTGATGGTCAGAAGGGGATGCTCCTGGCGACCTACGCCGACGACACGACAATCATGTCGGCACACAGATCAGACAGAGTTGCCATAATCACAATGAACAATTACCTGAATAGATTCTCTTCATGGGCCAAGAAGTGGTGCATACAAATCAACACCTCGAAAACAGCGCACGTGCTCCACACGCTGCGACGCACTGAATCGGCGCCTACGCCAATCCTGGAAGGCCACATACTCGCCAACAAACAAATGCACACATACCTGGGTGTATGTCTCGACGCTAAACTGCAGCTAAGCTCCCAAGTATCGGCAACAGTCTCCAAACTTAAGTCGAGGATCAAAAAGCTGCACTGGCTACTAAATAGCAACAGCAAACTGCCGCTTAAAACAAAGATTATCCTCTACAGGCAATTGATAGCACCAATATGGCAGTACACATTACCTGTCTGGGGCCCACTAGTCAGCCAGACGCACTTTGACAAGCTGCAGACTATTCAGAACAAAGTACTCAGACTAATAACAGGCGCTCCGTGGTATGTTAGCAATCGCACTCTGCACGCAGATTTGCGTATCCCATTAATCGAAAAAGTATATAGTAGTGCCTGCTCCAAATACACGAAGAGATTGTTAACACACTGTAATGCCGAGGCCAGGAAGTTGGCACTTTACCCGTACGTTCCGCAGCGACTAGCACGTCCAAGATATCTGCAAATGATAGACAGATGCCTGCCGCCACAAGAACGGCCTCCACCGCAGCAACCAGAGGCATCACCGCCGCGCGCTTATTTGCCCATGTTTGGACCACTCACTTTAAGGCAACACTTGCTTTATGGGCGCAGTGAAAGGCCCAGATTAACGCATCATCAGATTGCGGAACAACGCAGATTGGAACTGCAACGATACAGAGAGCAGGTGGCCCTCAGACGTGCGCGTATACTAAACGCAGCCCAAACTTCAGACAACGTGCTTTCTCCGGCTGTAACTGCAACAAATTCCAATTTAGACAACAACAGTACATTGCTTGTCTCGGGTATACTTGCAATTATCGACTTAACTGTTGACCAACTGCCATTAAGCGCTTCTGTCGAAGACTCGCAAATTCCCCAGCAAATTCGTCCCGAACATCTGGACCCTGATCCACTGATATTGCCACCGAGCCCAAATGAGCCTGGAAATAGAGAAAGGGCACTGATTAACACAGTTCAACACTATAACAACAACACCAACTACAGCACTGTGAGTGTCCTTCCCGGCCGCCATGGCCTGACGGCGGACAGCCAAAGCACAACTGCCATATTGCCGCCTGCGGCGACTGGTACGCCGACTGTGCACGATCCGGATGACGGAGTTACAGACAGGGACTCCTCGGCTCCCCAAATTGATGAGATCGACCACGCTCTGTGGTCCATGGCACTGCCAGCCACAAGCTCTAATGCTGGAAACATCATCGCTCAGACACTGCCGAGTTCCGTGGCAGCGGCAACGCCAGTGGCACAGAGTATGCTTCAGACAGGCCAGGCTGATGCCGAACAAACATCACCAGCCATTGTGCCACCTGCGGCAGGCTCCACAGCCGCTGCTGACAGGCACACAATTGCAACGACTGTTAACTCGAGTCCATCTGCAGTCAGCGATGAACTGGCTACTACACTGGACAGGTCGCCGCATGCTGTGGCAGATTCGCCTGGCCTGGCGGTGGCCACACTAACTTCACCAGCCATCTTGCCACGTGCGGCTGTAAACGCACCAAAGGCTCCCGAGCACAACGCCAGCTTCTCAGCACCAGGCCCTCTGGCTGCACTAATGCTTGTGACTCCAAATACATCTGGAAGAAGAAGGAAGCAAGACATTAATACAGCTCCAACACACAAGACAGGCACAGCTCACACAACCATCGAAGACCGCTGCTCTATGGAGACCGATCAGGCACCGTCAGTACTAGCGACACTCGCAGTCAACAAGGCACCCCCCGCTGTTGGACAGCAGGCAGGCCAGGCTGAGGCCGAACAAACATTAACAGCCATTGCGCCACCTGCGGCAGGCTCCACAACCGCTGCTGATAGGCACACAGTTGCAACGATTGTTAACTCGAGTCCATCTGCAGTCAGCGATGAACTGGCTTCTACACTGGACAGGTCGCCGCATGCAGTGGCAGAGTCGCCTGGCCTGTCGGTGGCCACACTTACTTCACCAGCCATCTTGCCACGTGCGGCTGTAAACGCTCCAAAGGCTCCCGAGCACAACGCCAGTTTCTCAGCACCAGGTCCTCTGGCTACACTAATATCTGTGACTCCAAATACATCTGAAAGAAGAAGGAAGCAAGACATTAATACAGCTCCGGCACGCAAGGCAGGCACAGCTTACACAACCATCGAAGACCGCTGCTTGATGGAGACCGATCAGGCACCGTCAGTACTAGCGACACTCGCAGTCAACAATGCACCCCCCGCTGTTGGACAGCAGGCAGGCCAGGTAGAGGCCGAACAAACATTAACAGCCATTGCGCAACCTGCGGCAGGCTCCACAGCCGCTGCTGATAGGCACACAATTGCAACGATTGTTAACTCGAGTCCATCTGCAGTCAGCGATGAACTGGCTTCTACACTGGACAGGTCGCCGCATGCTGTGGCAGATTCGCCTGGCCTGGCGGTGGCCACACTAACTTCACCAGCCATCTTGCCACGTGCGGCTGTAAACGCACCAAAGGCTCCCGAGCACAACGCCAGCTTCTCAGCACCAGGCCCTCTGGCTGCACTAATGCTTGTGACTCCAAATACATCTGGAAGAAGAAGGAAGCAAGACATTAATACAGCTCCAACACACAAGACAGGCACAGCTCACACAACCATCGAAGACCGCTGCTCAATGGAGACCGATCAGGCACCGTCAGTACTAGCGACACTCGCAGTCAACAAGGCACCCCCCGCTGTTGGACAGCAGGCAGGCCAGGCTGAGGCCGAACAAACATTAACAGCCATTGCGCCACCTGCGGCAGGCTCCACAACCGCTGCTGATAGGCACACAGTTGCAACGATTGTTAACTCGAGTCCATCTGCAGTCAGCGATGAACTGGCTTCTACACTGGACAGGTCGCCGCATGCAGTGGCAGAGTCGCCTGGCCTGTCGGTGGCCACACTTACTTCACCAGCCATCTTGCCACGTGCGGCTGTAAACGCTCCAAAGGCTCCCGAGCACAACGCCAGTTTCTCAGTACCAGGTCCTCTGGCTGCACTAATATCTGTGACTCCAAATACATCTGAAAGAAGAAGGAAGCAAGACATTAATACAGCTCCGGCACGCAAGGCAGGCACAGCTTACACAACCATCGAAGACCGCTGCTTGATGGAGACCGATCAGGCACCGTCAGTACTAGCGACACTCGCAGTCAACAATGCACCCCCCGCTGTTGGACAGCAGGCAGGCCAGGTAGAGGCCGAACAAACATCAACAGCCATTGCGCAACCTGCGGCAGGCTCCACAGCCGCTGCTGATAGGCACACAATTGCAACGATTGTTAACTCGAGTCCATCTGCAGTCAGCGATGAACTGGCTTCTACACTGGTCAGGTCGCCGCATGCAGTGGCAGAGTCGCCTGGCCTGGCGGTGGCCACACTTACTTCACCAGCCACCTTGCCACGTGCGGCTGTAAACGCCCCAAAGGCTCCCGAGCACAACGCCAGCTTCTCAGCACCAGGTCCTCTGGCTGCACTAACATCTGTGACTCCAAATACATCTGAAAGAAGAAGGAAGCAAGACATTAATACAGCTCCGACACACAAGACAGGCACAGCTCACACAACCATCGAAGACCGCTGCTCGATGGAGACCGATCAGGCACCGTCAGTAATAGCGACACTCGCAGTCAGCAAGACACTCCCCGCTGTTGGACAGCAGGCAGGCCAGGCTGAGGCCGAACAAACATTACCAGCCAATGCGCCACCTGCGGCAGGCTCCACAGCCGCTGCTGCTAGGCACACAATTGTAACGACTGTTAACACGAGTCCATCTGCAATCAGCGAAGAACGGGCTTCTACTCTGGACAGGTCGCCGCATGCTGAGGCAGAGTCGCCTGGACTGGCGGTGGCCACACTAACTAAACCAGCCATCTTGCCACGGGCGGCTGTAAACGCACCAAGGGCTCCCGAGCACAACGCTAGCTTCTCAGCACCAGGTCCTCTGGCTGCACTAATGTTAGTGACTCCAAATACAGCTGAAAGAAGAAGGAAGCAAAATATTAACAACAACAACAACATCAACAACAACGCTACTCACCAGACACCAGGCAACTCAGCACTAGCAGCAACTAGCCACTCCGCACACGCCACAACGCTAACTACGGCCGGCAGCACACCTTCCGACACATCAGACACAGAAGTGCTGGAAGCTGAGTGTTGCCTGCCATAATAAGGCTGTTGTAGTCTACTGGTCGCCTCCTAGTCGCGACCTCGTGAGCAACGTAAAATTGCCTCTGCTACTCGAAGCCTGAAGGCCAACTACACAACCTCTGCTGAAAATAAAACAAAAATTTTAAATATAAATAATTAACAACTACTACTACTTACCTTACATTAATAAAAATGTATACTTATAGTATAAGTTTTGACCAGTTAGAGCCAAAATTGTGGCGCCAACAAATTCAATTATAATGTCCACGATATCGATTGAATAAAGATGCTCATCCCCAGCTGTGCAATTCACCACTCCTGCTGGACAGGCAGAGGTGAAATCGCGCAAATGGGATAAGCTTAGTATTAGTGCGTCTTTCATGGCCACTAAGAAAGAAAACGCACCAAGGGCTCCCGAGCACAACGCTAGCTTCTCAGCACCAGGTCCTCTGGCTGCACTAATGTTAGTGACTCCAAATACAGCTGAAAGAAGAAGGAAGCAAAATATTAACAACAACAACAACATCAACAACAACGCTACTCACCAGACACCAGGCAACTCAGCACTAGCAGCAACTAGCCACTCCGCACACGCCACAACGCTAACTACGGCCGGCAGCACACCTTCCGACACATCAGACACAGAAGTGCTGGAAGCTGAGTGTTGCCTGCCATAATAAGGCTGTTGTAGTCTACTGGTCGCCTCCTAGTCGCGACCTCGTGAGCAACGTAAAATTGCCTCTGCTACTCGAAGCCTGAAGGCCAACTACACAACCTCTGCTGAAAATAAAACAAAAATTTTAAATATAAATAATTAACAACTACTACTACTTACCTTACATTAATAAAAATGTATACTTATAGTATAAGTTTTGACCAGTTAGAGCCAAAATTGTGGCGCCAACAAATTCAATTATAATGTCCACGATATCGATTGAATAAAGATGCTCATCCCCAGCTGTGCAATTCACCACTCCTGCTGGACAGGCAGAGGTGAAATCGCGCAAATGGGATAAGCTTAGTATTAGTGCGTCTTTCATGGCCACTAAGAAAGAAACGTAAAATTGCCTCTGCTACTCGAAGCCTGAAGGCCAACTACACAACCTCTGCTGAAAATAAAACAAAAATTTTAAATATAAATAATTAACAACTACTACTACTTACCTTACATTAATAAAAATGTATACTTATAGTATAAGTTTTGACCAGTTAGAGCCAAAATTGTGGCGCCAACAAATTCAATTATAATGTCCACGATATCGATTGAATAAAGATGCTCATCCCCAGCTGTGCAATTCACCACTCCTGCTGGACAGGCAGAGGTGAAATCGCGCAAATGGGATAAGCTTAGTATTAGTGCGTCTTTCATGGCCACTAAGAAAGAAAAAAACAATCATGTCGGCACACAGATCAGACAGAGTTGCCATAATCACAATGAACAATTACCTGAATAGATTCTCTTCATGGGCCAAGAAGTGGTGCATACAAATCAACACCTCGAAAACAGCGCACGTGCTCCACACGCTGCGACGCACTGAATCGGCGCCTACGCCAATCCTGGAAGGCCACATACTCGCCAACAAACAAATGCACACATACCTGGGTGTATGTCTCGACGCTAAACTGCAGCTAAGCTCCCAAGTATCGGCAACAGTCTCCAAACTTAAGTCGAGGATCAAAAAGCTGCACTGGCTACTAAATAGCAACAGCAAACTGCCGCTTAAAACAAAGATTATCCTCTACAGGCAATTGATAGCACCAATATGGCAGTACACATTACCTGTCTGGGGCCCACTAGTCAGCCAGACGCACTTTGACAAGCTGCAGACTATTCAGAACAAAGTACTCAGACTAATAACAGGCGCTCCGTGGTATGTTAGCAATCGCACTCTGCACGCAGATTTGCGTATCCCATTAATCGAAAAAGTATATAGTAGTGCCTGCTCCAAATACACGAAGAGATTGTTAACACACTGTAATGCCGAGGCCAGGAAGTTGGCACTTTACCCGTACGTTCCGCAGCGACTAGCACGTCCAAGATATCTGCAAATGATAGACAGATGCCTGCCGCCACAAGAACGGCCTCCACCGCAGCAACCAGAGGCATCACCGCCGCGCGCTTATTTGCCCATGTTTGGACCACTCACTTTAAGGCAACACTTGCTTTATGGGCGCAGTGAAAGGCCCAGATTAACGCATCATCAGATTGCGGAACAACGCAGATTGGAACTGCAACGATACAGAGAGCAGGTGGCCCTCAGACGTGCGCGTATACTAAACGCAGCCCAAACTTCAGACAACGTGCTTTCTCCGGCTGTAACTGCAACAAATTCCAATTTAGACAACAACAGTACATTGCTTGTCTCGGGTATACTTGCAATTATCGACTTAACTGTTGACCAACTGCCATTAAGCGCTTCTGTCGAAGACTCGCAAATTCCCCAGCAAATTCGTCCCGAACATCTGGACCCTGATCCACTGATATTGCCACCGAGCCCAAATGAGCCTGGAAATAGAGAAAGGGCACTGATTAACACAGTTCAACACTATAACAACAACACCAACTACAGCACTGTGAGTGTCCTTCCCGGCCGCCATGGCCTGACGGCGGACAGCCAAAGCACAACTGCCATATTGCCGCCTGCGGCGACTGGTACGCCGACTGTGCACGATCCGGATGACGGAGTTACAGACAGGGACTCCTCGGCTCCCCAAATTGATGAGATCGACCACGCTCTGTGGTCCATGGCACTGCCAGCCACAAGCTCTAATGCTGGAAACATCATCGCTCAGACACTGCCGAGTTCCGTGGCAGCGGCAACGCCAGTGGCACAGAGTATGCTTCAGACAGGCCAGGCTGATGCCGAACAAACATCACCAGCCATTGTGCCACCTGCGGCAGGCTCCACAGCCGCTGCTGACAGGCACACAATTGCAACGACTGTTAACTCGAGTCCATCTGCAGTCAGCGATGAACTGGCTACTACACTGGACAGGTCGCCGCATGCTGTGGCAGATTCGCCTGGCCTGGCGGTGGCCACACTAACTTCACCAGCCATCTTGCCACGTGCGGCTGTAAACGCACCAAAGGCTCCCGAGCACAACGCCAGCTTCTCAGCACCAGGCCCTCTGGCTGCACTAATGCTTGTGACTCCAAATACATCTGGAAGAAGAAGGAAGCAAGACATTAATACAGCTCCAACACACAAGACAGGCACAGCTCACACAACCATCGAAGACCGCTGCTCTATGGAGACCGATCAGGCACCGTCAGTACTAGCGACACTCGCAGTCAACAAGGCACCCCCCGCTGTTGGACAGCAGGCAGGCCAGGCTGAGGCCGAACAAACATTAACAGCCATTGCGCCACCTGCGGCAGGCTCCACAACCGCTGCTGATAGGCACACAGTTGCAACGATTGTTAACTCGAGTCCATCTGCAGTCAGCGATGAACTGGCTTCTACACTGGACAGGTCGCCGCATGCAGTGGCAGAGTCGCCTGGCCTGTCGGTGGCCACACTTACTTCACCAGCCATCTTGCCACGTGCGGCTGTAAACGCTCCAAAGGCTCCCGAGCACAACGCCAGTTTCTCAGCACCAGGTCCTCTGGCTACACTAATATCTGTGACTCCAAATACATCTGAAAGAAGAAGGAAGCAAGACATTAATACAGCTCCGGCACGCAAGGCAGGCACAGCTTACACAACCATCGAAGACCGCTGCTTGATGGAGACCGATCAGGCACCGTCAGTACTAGCGACACTCGCAGTCAACAATGCACCCCCCGCTGTTGGACAGCAGGCAGGCCAGGTAGAGGCCGAACAAACATTAACAGCCATTGCGCAACCTGCGGCAGGCTCCACAGCCGCTGCTGATAGGCACACAATTGCAACGATTGTTAACTCGAGTCCATCTGCAGTCAGCGATGAACTGGCTTCTACACTGGACAGGTCGCCGCATGCTGTGGCAGATTCGCCTGGCCTGGCGGTGGCCACACTAACTTCACCAGCCATCTTGCCACGTGCGGCTGTAAACGCACCAAAGGCTCCCGAGCACAACGCCAGCTTCTCAGCACCAGGCCCTCTGGCTGCACTAATGCTTGTGACTCCAAATACATCTGGAAGAAGAAGGAAGCAAGACATTAATACAGCTCCAACACACAAGACAGGCACAGCTCACACAACCATCGAAGACCGCTGCTCAATGGAGACCGATCAGGCACCGTCAGTACTAGCGACACTCGCAGTCAACAAGGCACCCCCCGCTGTTGGACAGCAGGCAGGCCAGGCTGAGGCCGAACAAACATTAACAGCCATTGCGCCACCTGCGGCAGGCTCCACAACCGCTGCTGATAGGCACACAGTTGCAACGATTGTTAACTCGAGTCCATCTGCAGTCAGCGATGAACTGGCTTCTACACTGGACAGGTCGCCGCATGCAGTGGCAGAGTCGCCTGGCCTGTCGGTGGCCACACTTACTTCACCAGCCATCTTGCCACGTGCGGCTGTAAACGCTCCAAAGGCTCCCGAGCACAACGCCAGTTTCTCAGTACCAGGTCCTCTGGCTGCACTAATATCTGTGACTCCAAATACATCTGAAAGAAGAAGGAAGCAAGACATTAATACAGCTCCGGCACGCAAGGCAGGCACAGCTTACACAACCATCGAAGACCGCTGCTTGATGGAGACCGATCAGGCACCGTCAGTACTAGCGACACTCGCAGTCAACAATGCACCCCCCGCTGTTGGACAGCAGGCAGGCCAGGTAGAGGCCGAACAAACATCAACAGCCATTGCGCAACCTGCGGCAGGCTCCACAGCCGCTGCTGATAGGCACACAATTGCAACGATTGTTAACTCGAGTCCATCTGCAGTCAGCGATGAACTGGCTTCTACACTGGTCAGGTCGCCGCATGCAGTGGCAGAGTCGCCTGGCCTGGCGGTGGCCACACTTACTTCACCAGCCACCTTGCCACGTGCGGCTGTAAACGCCCCAAAGGCTCCCGAGCACAACGCCAGCTTCTCAGCACCAGGTCCTCTGGCTGCACTAATATCTGTGACTCCAAATACATCTGAAAGAAGAAGGAAGCAAGACATTAATACAGCTCCGACACACAAGACAGGCACAGCTCACACAACCATCGAAGACCGCTGCTCGATGGAGACCGATCAGGCACCGTCAGTAATAGCGACACTCGCAGTCAGCAAGACACTCCCCGCTGTTGGACAGCAGGCAGGCCAGGCTGAGGCCGAACAAACATTACCAGCCAATGCGCCACCTGCGGCAGGCTCCACAGCCGCTGCTGCTAGGCACACAATTGTAACGACTGTTAACACGAGTCCATCTGCAATCAGCGAAGAACGGGCTTCTACTCTGGACAGGTCGCCGCATGCTGAGGCAGAGTCGCCTGGACTGGCGGTGGCCACACTAACTAAACCAGCCATCTTGCCACGGGCGGCTGTAAACGCAC
This sequence comes from Drosophila novamexicana, assembly GCF_003285875.2. Taxonomy (NCBI): domain Eukaryota; kingdom Metazoa; phylum Arthropoda; class Insecta; order Diptera; family Drosophilidae; genus Drosophila; species Drosophila novamexicana. The sequence goes on along the minus strand of NW_020824980.1, from coordinate 47,117 downwards.
CAAGGGCTCCCGAGCACAACGCTAGCTTCTCAGCACCAGGTCCTCTGGCTGCACTAATGTTAGTGACTCCAAATACAGCTGAAAGAAGAAGGAAGCAAAATATTAACAACAACAACAACATCAACAACAACGCTACTCACCAGACACCAGGCAACTCAGCACTAGCAGCAACTAGCCACTCCGCACACGCCACAACGCTAACTACGGCCGGCAGCACACCTTCCGACACATCAGACACAGAAGTGCTGGAAGCTGAGTGTTGCCTGCCATAATAAGGCTGTTGTAGTCTACTGGTCGCCTCCTAGTCGCGACCTCGTGAGCAACGTAAAATTGCCTCTGCTACTCGAAGCCTGAAGGCCAACTACACAACCTCTGCTGAAAATAAAACAAAAATTTTAAATATAAATAATTAACAACTACTACTACTTACCTTACATTAATAAAAATGTATACTTATAGTATAAGTTTTGACCAGTTAGAGCCAAAATTGTGGCGCCAACAAATTCAATTATAATGTCCACGATATCGATTGAATAAAGATGCTCATCCCCAGCTGTGCAATTCACCACTCCTGCTGGACAGGCAGAGGTGAAATCGCGCAAATGGGATAAGCTTAGTATTAGTGCGTCTTTCATGGCCACTAAGAAAGAAACCGCTGCTGCTAGGCACACAATTGTAACGACTGTTAACACGAGTCCATCTGCAATCAGCGAAGAACGGGCTTCTACTCTGGACAGGTCGCCGCATGCTGAGGCAGAGTCGCCTGGACTGGCGGTGGCCACACTAACTAAACCAGCCATCTTGCCACGGGCGGCTGTAAACGCACCAAGGGCTCCCGAGCACAACGCTAGCTTCTCAGCACCAGGTCCTCTGGCTGCACTAATGTTAGTGACTCCAAATACAGCTGAAAGAAGAAGGAAGCAAAATATTAACAACAACAACAACATCAACAACAACGCTACTCACCAGACACCAGGCAACTCAGCACTAGCAGCAACTAGCCACTCCGCACACGCCACAACGCTAACTACGGCCGGCAGCACACCTTCCGACACATCAGACACAGAAGTGCTGGAAGCTGAGTGTTGCCTGCCATAATAAGGCTGTTGTAGTCTACTGGTCGCCTCCTAGTCGCGACCTCGTGAGCAACGTAAAATTGCCTCTGCTACTCGAAGCCTGAAGGCCAACTACACAACCTCTGCTGAAAATAAAACAAAAATTTTAAATATAAATAATTAACAACTACTACTACTTACCTTACATTAATAAAAATGTATACTTATAGTATAAGTTTTGACCAGTTAGAGCCAAAATTGTGGCGCCAACAAATTCAATTATAATGTCCACGATATCGATTGAATAAAGATGCTCATCCCCAGCTGTGCAATTCACCACTCCTGCTGGACAGGCAGAGGTGAAATCGCGCAAATGGGATAAGCTTAGTATTAGTGCGTCTTTCATGGCCACTAAGAAAGAAAAAGGCGGCTGTAAACGCACCAAGGGCTCCCGAGCACAACGCTAGCTTCTCAGCACCAGGTCCTCTGGCTGCACTAATGTTAGTGACTCCAAATACAGCTGAAAGAAGAAGGAAGCAAAATATTAACAACAACAACAACATCAACAACAACGCTACTCACCAGACACCAGGCAACTCAGCACTAGCAGCAACTAGCCACTCCGCACACGCCACAACGCTAACTACGGCCGGCAGCACACCTTCCGACACATCAGACACAGAAGTGCTGGAAGCTGAGTGTTGCCTGCCATAATAAGGCTGTTGTAGTCTACTGGTCGCCTCCTAGTCGCGACCTCGTGAGCAACGTAAAATTGCCTCTGCTACTCGAAGCCTGAAGGCCAACTACACAACCTCTGCTGAAAATAAAACAAAAATTTTAAATATAAATAATTAACAACTACTACTACTTACCTTACATTAATAAAAATGTATACTTATAGTATAAGTTTTGACCAGTTAGAGCCAAAATTGTGGCGCCAACAAATTCAATTATAATGTCCACGATATCGATTGAATAAAGATGCTCATCCCCAGCTGTGCAATTCACCACTCCTGCTGGACAGGCAGAGGTGAAATCGCGCAAATGGGATAAGCTTAGTATTAGTGCGTCTTTCATGGCCACTAAGAAAGAAAAAAGCCACTAAGAAAGAAAAGAAAAAATAAATCGTTAAAAACAGAGACAGCGAGTAGGTAAATCCTCGCCCTACGCGCGAGTAAACAAGTATAGCATCAACTACAGATGCAGTGATTAAGTGTCAAAGTTATAAGTTTTGTGAAATAGAAAAACCCGCACGTGGTAATAAATTACGCCATTAAGGCGAGTGGCTCTCACGCCTTGCCTCTCTCATCTTTTAAGAGAGGCAACACGCATAGTGTCATTAAGCAATCTATCGATAGGACGATACTAAGTGATCACGCTGTTAAGTGCACGCTGCTAATAACATCAAACTGCTAATAACTAGCATAAACATCCCTCTACAATCTTTCTGCCAACGCACTGCCAATTAACATCATCTAAACTTGAGAGTGCAAATAACATATCTCATCAAATCGCGCGTACTCAACACTAGTACGACTTAACATCACTCAACAATACCTCCAAATCATAAGCCGCTGAATTAAAAGAAAATGAATCCAGCCACCATTACAGTGGATGACGACCAAATGGACGACGACATAGACGTTGAAATGCTAGAATCAACACAGGAATTGTGGAAATTCCCCAAGCCGACGTCAAATAACTCTGAGATTACCTCACAGCAGCCGAGCACATCCAGTGCAGCTGCTGCTGCTAATGCCAACAAAGCTGTTCCAACAGCTGCCACCAAACAGCAGACGCTGTACGATTTGATGAACCAACACGAGACGCTTAAGCAAAAACTGCAAACGCCAAAAAGAGCCAGCAAGAGGCTGACGAAGGAAAAACCCGTTGCTAGCCAAAAGAAAAAGACACCAAACCCCGAGTCCGGTGCTACTGAAACTCCCGCCGACAATCAAGCTCGCACTCCAAGTAACCGCTTCAGGTCGCTGGCAGAAGAACTCGAGATGAACATCTCGGATATTGACGACAGTGAAGAGGACGACTCGATCGGACAATTAGCACCCACTAGCAATGCTGCTAAAGCCACTACAGCCGCCGAAGCTGCAGACGTGACCACGTCTAACGCTGCTGCAGCTCCAAATACAGCTGCTGCTCCTGCTCCCACAGGCTCAAGAGCTGCCAAATTCTCTCGAACGGCAAAACCAAAACCGATTCTTATTCCCGAAGTCAACGACATTATGCCGATCATAGAGGGAATCAACAACGTCATTGGAGATAACTATGTCACTAAACCCACGGCTAAGCAGGGACTGAGAATTCAGTGTAACGATGTCGACTCGTACCGTAAGTTGGTACACCATTTTCAAGAAAACCAGATACAATGCCACACTTACCAGCTTGAGCACGAGCGCGGATTCAGGGCAGTTATTCGATACCTCCACAAATCCACGCCAATGGATTGGATCCGCACCAGGCTGGCTGACCTTGGCTTTAAAGTGCGCTACCTAGATGTAATCAAGAAGCGCTACACCAGGGAACCATTGGACCTCTTCGAAGTTGAGTTCGAGCAAGCCGAAAACATACTTGACGTGCTAAAACTTAATAAGCTGGGCAACCAACAAATTGTCGTAGAACGTCCGCTGCGCTCAACAGAAGTAGCCCAGTGCCATAGATGTCAGCAATTCGGGCACACAAAAAACTACTGCCGCCGGCCTTTTGTGTGTGTCAAGTGCGCTGGAGCCCACCAATCCACAGCCTGCCTAAAAGAAGCTGGTGAGAAACCAAAATGCGCAAACTGTAAGGGCCAGCACGCAGCCAGCTACCGAGGATGCCAGATATACAAAAACGCCTGCAAAACTAAAGAACCCCAGAGCATTGCCCGTGCTAACCATATACTTAACGAACTGGGCATTCCACAAATCCATTCCAGTCGCCAACAACAGCGCCTACCACAAGCGCAGCAGCAAATCCACCAGCAGCACCAAACTGCGCAAAATACTCCAGCTCCTATACAAAAGCTACTAGCTGCGCCCAGGATTACTCCGAGCCAGCAGCCTCAACAAACGGAGCACCATATAAACAGAGCAGCCTTCTCCAGCTATGCGGCAGCAGCTAAAAACACGCTCCAACAAAGGGATCCCAGGCAACGCCTAGCCAGACGAGAACAGGCACTGCCTGAGCCACTCTCTGCTGACCAAAACAATCCGACGCCACTGAAACGGCCAGCTCTTAGAAGCCGAAGTCGCAGTGTTCAGCGCAGTACCCAAAGTCTAATACAGAACCATGTGAACGACAATCTTATCCAGAAGCTAGACACATTAACAGCCATTATCATTGAGGACCGAGAGCAACGAATGACCGCCAACGCACCATCAGGCTTCGCTAAGCTCGAACGCAAGATTGACCAACTAATGGACGTCCTCATCACAGTGGTCTCCAGCCTCCAGCCCAGGCAGCAAGCCAATGGCGCTCACAATGCTTAGACATCCACCCACTACTAATACAGCCCCAACAGCAACTCCAAACGATAATACCCTTTTAAAAATCATCTCTTGGAATGCCGCTGGGCTCACAAACAAACTGCACGAAATGAAAACATTTATTAAAGAACACAATGTGGACATTATGCTGGTTACCGAAACTCACCTGTTGGACACTGACTCAATCAACGTCAACGGATATGATATGTACACAGTCAATCATCCTTCAAATCGCAGGCGCGGGGGTGCCGCAACACTTATAAAACGCTCGATCCGACACATGGCTCTGCCGTCCATAGCCTCACCACGGATACAATGCTCCAACGTTGCTGTTGCCCTCCAAGACGGCTCCTCAATAAACATCTCCGCAGTGTACCTCCCGCCGCTCAACGAATGGTCAACTGACGACTTCCACAATCTGCTAAATGGACTAGGAGAAAAGTTTTTGATAGCCGGCGATTGGAACGCCAAAAGCCGCTGGTGGGGCAACGCCCGTTCCTGCAGGAGAGGCACTGCACTTCTGCAATGTATACAGCAGAACCGCTACAACATTTTAGCCACCGGATCGCCAACGCACTTTCCATACAACACGAGACACTCTCCATCGGCCATCGATTTCGCTGTATACGCAGGGATCCGTCACAACCTGCTGAACGTCTGCTCCACGTACGATCTGGGCTCTGATCACCTCCCTCTTAAAATAGAAATACTCGGCTCTGTACCAATAACGCACTCCAAATGCCATATTCTTCCGTTGAACGCCAACATCAAAAAGTTTCAGGCACGGCTTAACGAACACATCCACCTCGACACCGAAATACAGTCAGGTGCGGACATAGATGACTGTGTACTAATATTCGAGAAAAACGTACAAGAAGCTGCCAACTATGCATCCAAACACCTCCAAACGCGGTTGTACAATGCCAGGGCCCACTACACTACAATCAACAGACAGATTTCAATGATGATCGAAGCTAAACGAATAATTAAAAGGCAAATAACTACAACGCGAGATCCACTCATCAGAGTAATATATAACCATCTCACGAACCGCATTCGAAAAGCACTAAAATCTGCTGAAGAGAGTAAAATGAACAGACTCTTACAATCCATGGACCCAGACAACAGGTACAACATGCAAAAACTATGGCGTATAACCAGCAATATTAAGAGGCAACCCATCCCCAATCTGCCAGTCAAGAAGTACGACAATACTACAGGCAGCAGTAGTGACCTATGGTGCAAGTCCACCGAGGAGAAGGCGGAGGCCTTCGGCCTGCATCTTGAAAACAGATTTACGCCAATCCTCACTGCATCGGCAGCTGATAGACGATATATTGAAGAGCAAACACAGCCCACTCTACCAACAAGAGCGGCCTCCTTCAGACAAATTTCTCTTGCCGAGGTCCAAAACGAAATTAAGCACCTAAAACAAAAGAAATCACCTGGAATAGACAACATCGATAATCGTACAATCAAACTGCTCCCGCAGTCAGCTGTGCAATACATCACAACGCTCTTCAATAAAATCCTTCAGTTCGGCCACTTCCCAAACAGATGGAAGCAAGCGGTAATCAAAATGATTCCGAAGCCCGGTAAACCACCTGCGCTGCTATCATCGTACAGACCTATTAGTCTTTTGTCGGGAATCTCAAAAATATTCGAGGCACTTCTGCTCAAACGGCTGTTCGAGGTTGATGACTTTGCAAACGCCCTCCCCGCCCACCAATTTGGTTTTCGAAAGGCACACGCAGCGGAACAGCAGCTAGGCAGAGTCACACAGTTCATCCTCAGAGCACTCGAGAACGGCTGCTACTGCTCGGCCGTATATCTTGACGTCCAAGAAGCGTTCGACCGTGTATGGCACGACGGCCTCTACTACAAACTGAGTAAAGTTTTACCAGATTCCTTATACAGATTGATTCGAGGTTACTTATCTCAAAGAACATTCACAGTCGAATGCAGCGGCGGTGTACGCTCTGGCAACAAACTCATCCGGGCTGGCGTTCCTCAGGGCAGCGTTCTGGGACCAGTTTTGTACAGCATCTACTCATCCGACATGCCGGTACCGCAAACTCAAACTGGTGATGGTCAGAAGGGGATGCTCCTGGCGACCTACGCCGACGACACGACAATCATGTCGGCACACAGATCAGACAGAGTTGCCATAATCACAATGAACAATTACCTGAATAGATTCTCTTCATGGGCCAAGAAGTGGTGCATACAAATCAACACCTCGAAAACAGCGCACGTGCTCCACACGCTGCGACGCACTGAATCGGCGCCTACGCCAATCCTGGAAGGCCACATACTCGCCAACAAACAAATGCACACATACCTGGGTGTATGTCTCGACGCTAAACTGCAGCTAAGCTCCCAAGTATCGGCAACAGTCTCCAAACTTAAGTCGAGGATCAAAAAGCTGCACTGGCTACTAAATAGCAACAGCAAACTGCCGCTTAAAACAAAGATTATCCTCTACAGGCAATTGATAGCACCAATATGGCAGTACACATTACCTGTCTGGGGCCCACTAGTCAGCCAGACGCACTTTGACAAGCTGCAGACTATTCAGAACAAAGTACTCAGACTAATAACAGGCGCTCCGTGGTATGTTAGCAATCGCACTCTGCACGCAGATTTGCGTATCCCATTAATCGAAAAAGTATATAGTAGTGCCTGCTCCAAATACACGAAGAGATTGTTAACACACTGTAATGCCGAGGCCAGGAAGTTGGCACTTTACCCGTACGTTCCGCAGCGACTAGCACGTCCAAGATATCTGCAAATGATAGACAGATGCCTGCCGCCACAAGAACGGCCTCCACCGCAGCAACCAGAGGCATCACCGCCGCGCGCTTATTTGCCCATGTTTGGACCACTCACTTTAAGGCAACACTTGCTTTATGGGCGCAGTGAAAGGCCCAGATTAACGCATCATCAGATTGCGGAACAACGCAGATTGGAACTGCAACGATACAGAGAGCAGGTGGCCCTCAGACGTGCGCGTATACTAAACGCAGCCCAAACTTCAGACAACGTGCTTTCTCCGGCTGTAACTGCAACAAATTCCAATTTAGACAACAACAGTACATTGCTTGTCTCGGGTATACTTGCAATTATCGACTTAACTGTTGACCAACTGCCATTAAGCGCTTCTGTCGAAGACTCGCAAATTCCCCAGCAAATTCGTCCCGAACATCTGGACCCTGATCCACTGATATTGCCACCGAGCCCAAATGAGCCTGGAAATAGAGAAAGGGCACTGATTAACACAGTTCAACACTATAACAACAACACCAACTACAGCACTGTGAGTGTCCTTCCCGGCCGCCATGGCCTGACGGCGGACAGCCAAAGCACAACTGCCATATTGCCGCCTGCGGCGACTGGTACGCCGACTGTGCACGATCCGGATGACGGAGTTACAGACAGGGACTCCTCGGCTCCCCAAATTGATGAGATCGACCACGCTCTGTGGTCCATGGCACTGCCAGCCACAAGCTCTAATGCTGGAAACATCATCGCTCAGACACTGCCGAGTTCCGTGGCAGCGGCAACGCCAGTGGCACAGAGTATGCTTCAGACAGGCCAGGCTGATGCCGAACAAACATCACCAGCCATTGTGCCACCTGCGGCAGGCTCCACAGCCGCTGCTGACAGGCACACAATTGCAACGACTGTTAACTCGAGTCCATCTGCAGTCAGCGATGAACTGGCTACTACACTGGACAGGTCGCCGCATGCTGTGGCAGATTCGCCTGGCCTGGCGGTGGCCACACTAACTTCACCAGCCATCTTGCCACGTGCGGCTGTAAACGCACCAAAGGCTCCCGAGCACAACGCCAGCTTCTCAGCACCAGGCCCTCTGGCTGCACTAATGCTTGTGACTCCAAATACATCTGGAAGAAGAAGGAAGCAAGACATTAATACAGCTCCAACACACAAGACAGGCACAGCTCACACAACCATCGAAGACCGCTGCTCTATGGAGACCGATCAGGCACCGTCAGTACTAGCGACACTCGCAGTCAACAAGGCACCCCCCGCTGTTGGACAGCAGGCAGGCCAGGCTGAGGCCGAACAAACATTAACAGCCATTGCGCCACCTGCGGCAGGCTCCACAACCGCTGCTGATAGGCACACAGTTGCAACGATTGTTAACTCGAGTCCATCTGCAGTCAGCGATGAACTGGCTTCTACACTGGACAGGTCGCCGCATGCAGTGGCAGAGTCGCCTGGCCTGTCGGTGGCCACACTTACTTCACCAGCCATCTTGCCACGTGCGGCTGTAAACGCTCCAAAGGCTCCCGAGCACAACGCCAGTTTCTCAGCACCAGGTCCTCTGGCTACACTAATATCTGTGACTCCAAATACATCTGAAAGAAGAAGGAAGCAAGACATTAATACAGCTCCGGCACGCAAGGCAGGCACAGCTTACACAACCATCGAAGACCGCTGCTTGATGGAGACCGATCAGGCACCGTCAGTACTAGCGACACTCGCAGTCAACAATGCACCCCCCGCTGTTGGACAGCAGGCAGGCCAGGTAGAGGCCGAACAAACATTAACAGCCATTGCGCAACCTGCGGCAGGCTCCACAGCCGCTGCTGATAGGCACACAATTGCAACGATTGTTAACTCGAGTCCATCTGCAGTCAGCGATGAACTGGCTTCTACACTGGACAGGTCGCCGCATGCTGTGGCAGATTCGCCTGGCCTGGCGGTGGCCACACTAACTTCACCAGCCATCTTGCCACGTGCGGCTGTAAACGCACCAAAGGCTCCCGAGCACAACGCCAGCTTCTCAGCACCAGGCCCTCTGGCTGCACTAATGCTTGTGACTCCAAATACATCTGGAAGAAGAAGGAAGCAAGACATTAATACAGCTCCAACACACAAGACAGGCACAGCTCACACAACCATCGAAGACCGCTGCTCAATGGAGACCGATCAGGCACCGTCAGTACTAGCGACACTCGCAGTCAACAAGGCACCCCCCGCTGTTGGACAGCAGGCAGGCCAGGCTGAGGCCGAACAAACATTAACAGCCATTGCGCCACCTGCGGCAGGCTCCACAACCGCTGCTGATAGGCACACAGTTGCAACGATTGTTAACTCGAGTCCATCTGCAGTCAGCGATGAACTGGCTTCTACACTGGACAGGTCGCCGCATGCAGTGGCAGAGTCGCCTGGCCTGTCGGTGGCCACACTTACTTCACCAGCCATCTTGCCACGTGCGGCTGTAAACGCTCCAAAGGCTCCCGAGCACAACGCCAGTTTCTCAGTACCAGGTCCTCTGGCTGCACTAATATCTGTGACTCCAAATACATCTGAAAGAAGAAGGAAGCAAGACATTAATACAGCTCCGGCACGCAAGGCAGGCACAGCTTACACAACCATCGAAGACCGCTGCTTGATGGAGACCGATCAGGCACCGTCAGTACTAGCGACACTCGCAGTCAACAATGCACCCCCCGCTGTTGGACAGCAGGCAGGCCAGGTAGAGGCCGAACAAACATCAACAGCCATTGCGCAACCTGCGGCAGGCTCCACAGCCGCTGCTGATAGGCACACAATTGCAACGATTGTTAACTCGAGTCCATCTGCAGTCAGCGATGAACTGGCTTCTACACTGGTCAGGTCGCCGCATGCAGTGGCAGAGTCGCCTGGCCTGGCGGTGGCCACACTTACTTCACCAGCCACCTTGCCACGTGCGGCTGTAAACGCCCCAAAGGCTCCCGAGCACAACGCCAGCTTCTCAGCACCAGGTCCTCTGGCTGCACTAATATCTGTGACTCCAAATACATCTGAAAGAAGAAGGAAGCAAGACATTAATACAGCTCCGACACACAAGACAGGCACAGCTCACACAACCATCGAAGACCGCTGCTCGATGGAGACCGATCAGGCACCGTCAGTAATAGCGACACTCGCAGTCAGCAAGACACTCCCCGCTGTTGGACAGCAGGCAGGCCAGGCTGAGGCCGAACAAACATTACCAGCCAATGCGCCACCTGCGGCAGGCTCCACAGCCGCTGCTGCTAGGCACACAATTGTAACGACTGTTAACACGAGTCCATCTGCAATCAGCGAAGAACGGGCTTCTACTCTGGACAGGTCGCCGCATGCTGAGGCAGAGTCGCCTGGACTGGCGGTGGCCACACTAACTAAACCAGCCATCTTGCCACGGGCGGCTGTAAACGCACCAAGGGCTCCCGAGCACAACGCTAGCTTCTCAGCACCAGGTCCTCTGGCTGCACTAATGTTAGTGACTCCAAATACAGCTGAAAGAAGAAGGAAGCAAAATATTAACAACAACAACAACATCAACAACAACGCTACTCACCAGACACCAGGCAACTCAGCACTAGCAGCAACTAGCCACTCCGCACACGCCACAACGCTAACTACGGCCGGCAGCACACCTTCCGACACATCAGACACAGAAGTGCTGGAAGCTGAGTGTTGCCTGCCATAATAAGGCTGTTGTAGTCTACTGGTCGCCTCCTAGTCGCGACCTCGTGAGCAACGTAAAATTGCCTCTGCTACTCGAAGCCTGAAGGCCAACTACACAACCTCTGCTGAAAATAAAACAAAAATTTTAAATATAAATAATTAACAACTACTACTACTTACCTTACATTAATAAAAATGTATACTTATAGTATAAGTTTTGACCAGTTAGAGCCAAAATTGTGGCGCCAACAAATTCAATTATAATGTCCACGATATCGATTGAATAAAGATGCTCATCCCCAGCTGTGCAATTCACCACTCCTGCTGGACAGGCAGAGGTGAAATCGCGCAAATGGGATAAGCTTAGTATTAGTGCGTCTTTCATGGCCACTAAGAAAGAAAAAAAAAAACCTTGCCACGTGCGGCTGTAAACGCCCCAAAGGCTCCCGAGCACAACGCCAGCTTCTCAGCACCAGGTCCTCTGGCTGCACTAATATCTGTGACTCCAAATACATCTGAAAGAAGAAGGAAGCAAGACATTAATACAGCTCCGACACACAAGACAGGCACAGCTCACACAACCATCGAAGACCGCTGCTCGATGGAGACCGATCAGGCACCGTCAGTAATAGCGACACTCGCAGTCAGCAAGACACTCCCCGCTGTTGGACAGCAGGCAGGCCAGGCTGAGGCCGAACAAACATTACCAGCCAATGCGCCACCTGCGGCAGGCTCCACAGCCGCTGCTGCTAGGCACACAATTGTAACGACTGTTAACACGAGTCCATCTGCAATCAGCGAAGAACGGGCTTCTACTCTGGACAGGTCGCCGCATGCTGAGGCAGAGTCGCCTGGACTGGCGGTGGCCACACTAACTAAACCAGCCATCTTGCCACGGGCGGCTGTAAACGCACCAAGGGCTCCCGAGCACAACGCTAGCTTCTCAGCACCAGGTCCTCTGGCTGCACTAATGTTAGTGACTCCAAATACAGCTGAAAGAAGAAGGAAGCAAAATATTAACAACAACAACAACATCAACAACAACGCTACTCACCAGACACCAGGCAACTCAGCACTAGCAGCAACTAGCCACTCCGCACACGCCACAACGCTAACTACGGCCGGCAGCACACCTTCCGACACATCAGACACAGAAGTGCTGGAAGCTGAGTGTTGCCTGCCATAATAAGGCTGTTGTAGTCTACTGGTCGCCTCCTAGTCGCGACCTCGTGAGCAACGTAAAATTGCCTCTGCTACTCGAAGCCTGAAGGCCAACTACACAACCTCTGCTGAAAATAAAACAAAAATTTTAAATATAAATAATTAACAACTACTACTACTTACCTTACATTAATAAAAATGTATACTTATAGTATAAGTTTTGACCAGTTAGAGCCAAAATTGTGGCGCCAACAAATTCAATTATAATGTCCACGATATCGATTGAATAAAGATGCTCATCCCCAGCTGTGCAATTCACCACTCCTGCTGGACAGGCAGAGGTGAAATCGCGCAAATGGGATAAGCTTAGTATTAGTGCGTCTTTCATGGCCACTAAGAAAGAAAAAAAAAATTAACTCGAGTCCATCTGCAGTCAGCGATGAACTGGCTTCTACACTGGACAGGTCGCCGCATGCAGTGGCAGAGTCGCCTGGCCTGTCGGTGGCCACACTTACTTCACCAGCCATCTTGCCACGTGCGGCTGTAAACGCTCCAAAGGCTCCCGAGCACAACGCCAGTTTCTCAGCACCAGGTCCTCTGGCTACACTAATATCTGTGACTCCAAATACATCTGAAAGAAGAAGGAAGCAAGACATTAATACAGCTCCGGCACGCAAGGCAGGCACAGCTTACACAACCATCGAAGACCGCTGCTTGATGGAGACCGATCAGGCACCGTCAGTACTAGCGACACTCGCAGTCAACAATGCACCCCCCGCTGTTGGACAGCAGGCAGGCCAGGTAGAGGCCGAACAAACATTAACAGCCATTGCGCAACCTGCGGCAGGCTCCACAGCCGCTGCTGATAGGCACACAATTGCAACGATTGTTAACTCGAGTCCATCTGCAGTCAGCGATGAACTGGCTTCTACACTGGACAGGTCGCCGCATGCTGTGGCAGATTCGCCTGGCCTGGCGGTGGCCACACTAACTTCACCAGCCATCTTGCCACGTGCGGCTGTAAACGCACCAAAGGCTCCCGAGCACAACGCCAGCTTCTCAGCACCAGGCCCTCTGGCTGCACTAATGCTTGTGACTCCAAATACATCTGGAAGAAGAAGGAAGCAAGACATTAATACAGCTCCAACACACAAGACAGGCACAGCTCACACAACCATCGAAGACCGCTGCTCAATGGAGACCGATCAGGCACCGTCAGTACTAGCGACACTCGCAGTCAACAAGGCACCCCCCGCTGTTGGACAGCAGGCAGGCCAGGCTGAGGCCGAACAAACATTAACAGCCATTGCGCCACCTGCGGCAGGCTCCACAACCGCTGCTGATAGGCACACAGTTGCAACGATTGTTAACTCGAGTCCATCTGCAGTCAGCGATGAACTGGCTTCTACACTGGACAGGTCGCCGCATGCAGTGGCAGAGTCGCCTGGCCTGTCGGTGGCCACACTTACTTCACCAGCCATCTTGCCACGTGCGGCTGTAAACGCTCCAAAGGCTCCCGAGCACAACGCCAGTTTCTCAGTACCAGGTCCTCTGGCTGCACTAATATCTGTGACTCCAAATACATCTGAAAGAAGAAGGAAGCAAGACATTAATACAGCTCCGGCACGCAAGGCAGGCACAGCTTACACAACCATCGAAGACCGCTGCTTGATGGAGACCGATCAGGCACCGTCAGTACTAGCGACACTCGCAGTCAACAATGCACCCCCCGCTGTTGGACAGCAGGCAGGCCAGGTAGAGGCCGAACAAACATCAACAGCCATTGCGCAACCTGCGGCAGGCTCCACAGCCGCTGCTGATAGGCACACAATTGCAACGATTGTTAACTCGAGTCCATCTGCAGTCAGCGATGAACTGGCTTCTACACTGGTCAGGTCGCCGCATGCAGTGGCAGAGTCGCCTGGCCTGGCGGTGGCCACACTTACTTCACCAGCCACCTTGCCACGTGCGGCTGTAAACGCCCCAAAGGCTCCCGAGCACAACGCCAGCTTCTCAGCACCAGGTCCTCTGGCTGCACTAATATCTGTGACTCCAAATACATCTGAAAGAAGAAGGAAGCAAGACATTAATACAGCTCCGACACACAAGACAGGCACAGCTCACACAACCATCGAAGACCGCTGCTCGATGGAGACCGATCAGGCACCGTCAGTAATAGCGACACTCGCAGTCAGCAAGACACTCCCCGCTGTTGGACAGCAGGCAGGCCAGGCTGAGGCCGAACAAACATTACCAGCCAATGCGCCACCTGCGGCAGGCTCCACAGCCGCTGCTGCTAGGCACACAATTGTAACGACTGTTAACACGAGTCCATCTGCAATCAGCGAAGAACGGGCTTCTACTCTGGACAGGTCGCCGCATGCTGAGGCAGAGTCGCCTGGACTGGCGGTGGCCACACTAACTAAACCAGCCATCTTGCCACGGGCGGCTGTAAACGCACCAAGGGCTCCCGAGCACAACGCTAGCTTCTCAGCACCAGGTCCTCTGGCTGCACTAATGTTAGTGACTCCAAATACAGCTGAAAGAAGAAGGAAGCAAAATATTAACAACAACAACAACATCAACAACAACGCTACTCACCAGACACCAGGCAACTCAGCACTAGCAGCAACTAGCCACTCCGCACACGCCACAACGCTAACTACGGCCGGCAGCACACCTTCCGACACATCAGACACAGAAGTGCTGGAAGCTGAGTGTTGCCTGCCATAATAAGGCTGTTGTAGTCTACTGGTCGCCTCCTAGTCGCGACCTCGTGAGCAACGTAAAATTGCCTCTGCTACTCGAAGCCTGAAGGCCAACTACACAACCTCTGCTGAAAATAAAACAAAAATTTTAAATATAAATAATTAACAACTACTACTACTTACCTTACATTAATAAAAATGTATACTTATAGTATAAGTTTTGACCAGTTAGAGCCAAAATTGTGGCGCCAACAAATTCAATTATAATGTCCACGATATCGATTGAATAAAGATGCTCATCCCCAGCTGTGCAATTCACCACTCCTGCTGGACAGGCAGAGGTGAAATCGCGCAAATGGGATAAGCTTAGTATTAGTGCGTCTTTCATGGCCACTAAGAAAGAAAAAAATCCCCAGCAAATTCGTCCCGAACATCTGGACCCTGATCCACTGATATTGCCACCGAGCCCAAATGAGCCTGGAAATAGAGAAAGGGCACTGATTAACA
Source organism: Drosophila novamexicana (assembly GCF_003285875.2). Classification (NCBI taxonomy): domain Eukaryota; kingdom Metazoa; phylum Arthropoda; class Insecta; order Diptera; family Drosophilidae; genus Drosophila; species Drosophila novamexicana. The sequence goes on along the minus strand of NW_020824980.1, from coordinate 31,742 downwards.
CAGTTCAACACTATAACAACAACACCAACTACAGCACTGTGAGTGTCCTTCCCGGCCGCCATGGCCTGACGGCGGACAGCCAAAGCACAACTGCCATATTGCCGCCTGCGGCGACTGGTACGCCGACTGTGCACGATCCGGATGACGGAGTTACAGACAGGGACTCCTCGGCTCCCCAAATTGATGAGATCGACCACGCTCTGTGGTCCATGGCACTGCCAGCCACAAGCTCTAATGCTGGAAACATCATCGCTCAGACACTGCCGAGTTCCGTGGCAGCGGCAACGCCAGTGGCACAGAGTATGCTTCAGACAGGCCAGGCTGATGCCGAACAAACATCACCAGCCATTGTGCCACCTGCGGCAGGCTCCACAGCCGCTGCTGACAGGCACACAATTGCAACGACTGTTAACTCGAGTCCATCTGCAGTCAGCGATGAACTGGCTACTACACTGGACAGGTCGCCGCATGCTGTGGCAGATTCGCCTGGCCTGGCGGTGGCCACACTAACTTCACCAGCCATCTTGCCACGTGCGGCTGTAAACGCACCAAAGGCTCCCGAGCACAACGCCAGCTTCTCAGCACCAGGCCCTCTGGCTGCACTAATGCTTGTGACTCCAAATACATCTGGAAGAAGAAGGAAGCAAGACATTAATACAGCTCCAACACACAAGACAGGCACAGCTCACACAACCATCGAAGACCGCTGCTCTATGGAGACCGATCAGGCACCGTCAGTACTAGCGACACTCGCAGTCAACAAGGCACCCCCCGCTGTTGGACAGCAGGCAGGCCAGGCTGAGGCCGAACAAACATTAACAGCCATTGCGCCACCTGCGGCAGGCTCCACAACCGCTGCTGATAGGCACACAGTTGCAACGATTGTTAACTCGAGTCCATCTGCAGTCAGCGATGAACTGGCTTCTACACTGGACAGGTCGCCGCATGCAGTGGCAGAGTCGCCTGGCCTGTCGGTGGCCACACTTACTTCACCAGCCATCTTGCCACGTGCGGCTGTAAACGCTCCAAAGGCTCCCGAGCACAACGCCAGTTTCTCAGCACCAGGTCCTCTGGCTACACTAATATCTGTGACTCCAAATACATCTGAAAGAAGAAGGAAGCAAGACATTAATACAGCTCCGGCACGCAAGGCAGGCACAGCTTACACAACCATCGAAGACCGCTGCTTGATGGAGACCGATCAGGCACCGTCAGTACTAGCGACACTCGCAGTCAACAATGCACCCCCCGCTGTTGGACAGCAGGCAGGCCAGGTAGAGGCCGAACAAACATTAACAGCCATTGCGCAACCTGCGGCAGGCTCCACAGCCGCTGCTGATAGGCACACAATTGCAACGATTGTTAACTCGAGTCCATCTGCAGTCAGCGATGAACTGGCTTCTACACTGGACAGGTCGCCGCATGCTGTGGCAGATTCGCCTGGCCTGGCGGTGGCCACACTAACTTCACCAGCCATCTTGCCACGTGCGGCTGTAAACGCACCAAAGGCTCCCGAGCACAACGCCAGCTTCTCAGCACCAGGCCCTCTGGCTGCACTAATGCTTGTGACTCCAAATACATCTGGAAGAAGAAGGAAGCAAGACATTAATACAGCTCCAACACACAAGACAGGCACAGCTCACACAACCATCGAAGACCGCTGCTCAATGGAGACCGATCAGGCACCGTCAGTACTAGCGACACTCGCAGTCAACAAGGCACCCCCCGCTGTTGGACAGCAGGCAGGCCAGGCTGAGGCCGAACAAACATTAACAGCCATTGCGCCACCTGCGGCAGGCTCCACAACCGCTGCTGATAGGCACACAGTTGCAACGATTGTTAACTCGAGTCCATCTGCAGTCAGCGATGAACTGGCTTCTACACTGGACAGGTCGCCGCATGCAGTGGCAGAGTCGCCTGGCCTGTCGGTGGCCACACTTACTTCACCAGCCATCTTGCCACGTGCGGCTGTAAACGCTCCAAAGGCTCCCGAGCACAACGCCAGTTTCTCAGTACCAGGTCCTCTGGCTGCACTAATATCTGTGACTCCAAATACATCTGAAAGAAGAAGGAAGCAAGACATTAATACAGCTCCGGCACGCAAGGCAGGCACAGCTTACACAACCATCGAAGACCGCTGCTTGATGGAGACCGATCAGGCACCGTCAGTACTAGCGACACTCGCAGTCAACAATGCACCCCCCGCTGTTGGACAGCAGGCAGGCCAGGTAGAGGCCGAACAAACATCAACAGCCATTGCGCAACCTGCGGCAGGCTCCACAGCCGCTGCTGATAGGCACACAATTGCAACGATTGTTAACTCGAGTCCATCTGCAGTCAGCGATGAACTGGCTTCTACACTGGTCAGGTCGCCGCATGCAGTGGCAGAGTCGCCTGGCCTGGCGGTGGCCACACTTACTTCACCAGCCACCTTGCCACGTGCGGCTGTAAACGCCCCAAAGGCTCCCGAGCACAACGCCAGCTTCTCAGCACCAGGTCCTCTGGCTGCACTAATATCTGTGACTCCAAATACATCTGAAAGAAGAAGGAAGCAAGACATTAATACAGCTCCGACACACAAGACAGGCACAGCTCACACAACCATCGAAGACCGCTGCTCGATGGAGACCGATCAGGCACCGTCAGTAATAGCGACACTCGCAGTCAGCAAGACACTCCCCGCTGTTGGACAGCAGGCAGGCCAGGCTGAGGCCGAACAAACATTACCAGCCAATGCGCCACCTGCGGCAGGCTCCACAGCCGCTGCTGCTAGGCACACAATTGTAACGACTGTTAACACGAGTCCATCTGCAATCAGCGAAGAACGGGCTTCTACTCTGGACAGGTCGCCGCATGCTGAGGCAGAGTCGCCTGGACTGGCGGTGGCCACACTAACTAAACCAGCCATCTTGCCACGGGCGGCTGTAAACGCACCAAGGGCTCCCGAGCACAACGCTAGCTTCTCAGCACCAGGTCCTCTGGCTGCACTAATGTTAGTGACTCCAAATACAGCTGAAAGAAGAAGGAAGCAAAATATTAACAACAACAACAACATCAACAACAACGCTACTCACCAGACACCAGGCAACTCAGCACTAGCAGCAACTAGCCACTCCGCACACGCCACAACGCTAACTACGGCCGGCAGCACACCTTCCGACACATCAGACACAGAAGTGCTGGAAGCTGAGTGTTGCCTGCCATAATAAGGCTGTTGTAGTCTACTGGTCGCCTCCTAGTCGCGACCTCGTGAGCAACGTAAAATTGCCTCTGCTACTCGAAGCCTGAAGGCCAACTACACAACCTCTGCTGAAAATAAAACAAAAATTTTAAATATAAATAATTAACAACTACTACTACTTACCTTACATTAATAAAAATGTATACTTATAGTATAAGTTTTGACCAGTTAGAGCCAAAATTGTGGCGCCAACAAATTCAATTATAATGTCCACGATATCGATTGAATAAAGATGCTCATCCCCAGCTGTGCAATTCACCACTCCTGCTGGACAGGCAGAGGTGAAATCGCGCAAATGGGATAAGCTTAGTATTAGTGCGTCTTTCATGGCCACTAAGAAAGAAAAAAATTATAAGTTTTGTGAAATAGAAAAACCCGCACGTGGTAATAAATTACGCCATTAAGGCGAGTGGCTCTCACGCCTTGCCTCTCTCATCTTTTAAGAGAGGCAACACGCATAGTGTCATTAAGCAATCTATCGATAGGACGATACTAAGTGATCACGCTGTTAAGTGCACGCTGCTAATAACATCAAACTGCTAATAACTAGCATAAACATCCCTCTACAATCTTTCTGCCAACGCACTGCCAATTAACATCATCTAAACTTGAGAGTGCAAATAACATATCTCATCAAATCGCGCGTACTCAACACTAGTACGACTTAACATCACTCAACAATACCTCCAAATCATAAGCCGCTGAATTAAAAGAAAATGAATCCAGCCACCATTACAGTGGATGACGACCAAATGGACGACGACATAGACGTTGAAATGCTAGAATCAACACAGGAATTGTGGAAATTCCCCAAGCCGACGTCAAATAACTCTGAGATTACCTCACAGCAGCCGAGCACATCCAGTGCAGCTGCTGCTGCTAATGCCAACAAAGCTGTTCCAACAGCTGCCACCAAACAGCAGACGCTGTACGATTTGATGAACCAACACGAGACGCTTAAGCAAAAACTGCAAACGCCAAAAAGAGCCAGCAAGAGGCTGACGAAGGAAAAACCCGTTGCTAGCCAAAAGAAAAAGACACCAAACCCCGAGTCCGGTGCTACTGAAACTCCCGCCGACAATCAAGCTCGCACTCCAAGTAACCGCTTCAGGTCGCTGGCAGAAGAACTCGAGATGAACATCTCGGATATTGACGACAGTGAAGAGGACGACTCGATCGGACAATTAGCACCCACTAGCAATGCTGCTAAAGCCACTACAGCCGCCGAAGCTGCAGACGTGACCACGTCTAACGCTGCTGCAGCTCCAAATACAGCTGCTGCTCCTGCTCCCACAGGCTCAAGAGCTGCCAAATTCTCTCGAACGGCAAAACCAAAACCGATTCTTATTCCCGAAGTCAACGACATTATGCCGATCATAGAGGGAATCAACAACGTCATTGGAGATAACTATGTCACTAAACCCACGGCTAAGCAGGGACTGAGAATTCAGTGTAACGATGTCGACTCGTACCGTAAGTTGGTACACCATTTTCAAGAAAACCAGATACAATGCCACACTTACCAGCTTGAGCACGAGCGCGGATTCAGGGCAGTTATTCGATACCTCCACAAATCCACGCCAATGGATTGGATCCGCACCAGGCTGGCTGACCTTGGCTTTAAAGTGCGCTACCTAGATGTAATCAAGAAGCGCTACACCAGGGAACCATTGGACCTCTTCGAAGTTGAGTTCGAGCAAGCCGAAAACATACTTGACGTGCTAAAACTTAATAAGCTGGGCAACCAACAAATTGTCGTAGAACGTCCGCTGCGCTCAACAGAAGTAGCCCAGTGCCATAGATGTCAGCAATTCGGGCACACAAAAAACTACTGCCGCCGGCCTTTTGTGTGTGTCAAGTGCGCTGGAGCCCACCAATCCACAGCCTGCCTAAAAGAAGCTGGTGAGAAACCAAAATGCGCAAACTGTAAGGGCCAGCACGCAGCCAGCTACCGAGGATGCCAGATATACAAAAACGCCTGCAAAACTAAAGAACCCCAGAGCATTGCCCGTGCTAACCATATACTTAACGAACTGGGCATTCCACAAATCCATTCCAGTCGCCAACAACAGCGCCTACCACAAGCGCAGCAGCAAATCCACCAGCAGCACCAAACTGCGCAAAATACTCCAGCTCCTATACAAAAGCTACTAGCTGCGCCCAGGATTACTCCGAGCCAGCAGCCTCAACAAACGGAGCACCATATAAACAGAGCAGCCTTCTCCAGCTATGCGGCAGCAGCTAAAAACACGCTCCAACAAAGGGATCCCAGGCAACGCCTAGCCAGACGAGAACAGGCACTGCCTGAGCCACTCTCTGCTGACCAAAACAATCCGACGCCACTGAAACGGCCAGCTCTTAGAAGCCGAAGTCGCAGTGTTCAGCGCAGTACCCAAAGTCTAATACAGAACCATGTGAACGACAATCTTATCCAGAAGCTAGACACATTAACAGCCATTATCATTGAGGACCGAGAGCAACGAATGACCGCCAACGCACCATCAGGCTTCGCTAAGCTCGAACGCAAGATTGACCAACTAATGGACGTCCTCATCACAGTGGTCTCCAGCCTCCAGCCCAGGCAGCAAGCCAATGGCGCTCACAATGCTTAGACATCCACCCACTACTAATACAGCCCCAACAGCAACTCCAAACGATAATACCCTTTTAAAAATCATCTCTTGGAATGCCGCTGGGCTCACAAACAAACTGCACGAAATGAAAACATTTATTAAAGAACACAATGTGGACATTATGCTGGTTACCGAAACTCACCTGTTGGACACTGACTCAATCAACGTCAACGGATATGATATGTACACAGTCAATCATCCTTCAAATCGCAGGCGCGGGGGTGCCGCAACACTTATAAAACGCTCGATCCGACACATGGCTCTGCCGTCCATAGCCTCACCACGGATACAATGCTCCAACGTTGCTGTTGCCCTCCAAGACGGCTCCTCAATAAACATCTCCGCAGTGTACCTCCCGCCGCTCAACGAATGGTCAACTGACGACTTCCACAATCTGCTAAATGGACTAGGAGAAAAGTTTTTGATAGCCGGCGATTGGAACGCCAAAAGCCGCTGGTGGGGCAACGCCCGTTCCTGCAGGAGAGGCACTGCACTTCTGCAATGTATACAGCAGAACCGCTACAACATTTTAGCCACCGGATCGCCAACGCACTTTCCATACAACACGAGACACTCTCCATCGGCCATCGATTTCGCTGTATACGCAGGGATCCGTCACAACCTGCTGAACGTCTGCTCCACGTACGATCTGGGCTCTGATCACCTCCCTCTTAAAATAGAAATACTCGGCTCTGTACCAATAACGCACTCCAAATGCCATATTCTTCCGTTGAACGCCAACATCAAAAAGTTTCAGGCACGGCTTAACGAACACATCCACCTCGACACCGAAATACAGTCAGGTGCGGACATAGATGACTGTGTACTAATATTCGAGAAAAACGTACAAGAAGCTGCCAACTATGCATCCAAACACCTCCAAACGCGGTTGTACAATGCCAGGGCCCACTACACTACAATCAACAGACAGATTTCAATGATGATCGAAGCTAAACGAATAATTAAAAGGCAAATAACTACAACGCGAGATCCACTCATCAGAGTAATATATAACCATCTCACGAACCGCATTCGAAAAGCACTAAAATCTGCTGAAGAGAGTAAAATGAACAGACTCTTACAATCCATGGACCCAGACAACAGGTACAACATGCAAAAACTATGGCGTATAACCAGCAATATTAAGAGGCAACCCATCCCCAATCTGCCAGTCAAGAAGTACGACAATACTACAGGCAGCAGTAGTGACCTATGGTGCAAGTCCACCGAGGAGAAGGCGGAGGCCTTCGGCCTGCATCTTGAAAACAGATTTACGCCAATCCTCACTGCATCGGCAGCTGATAGACGATATATTGAAGAGCAAACACAGCCCACTCTACCAACAAGAGCGGCCTCCTTCAGACAAATTTCTCTTGCCGAGGTCCAAAACGAAATTAAGCACCTAAAACAAAAGAAATCACCTGGAATAGACAACATCGATAATCGTACAATCAAACTGCTCCCGCAGTCAGCTGTGCAATACATCACAACGCTCTTCAATAAAATCCTTCAGTTCGGCCACTTCCCAAACAGATGGAAGCAAGCGGTAATCAAAATGATTCCGAAGCCCGGTAAACCACCTGCGCTGCTATCATCGTACAGACCTATTAGTCTTTTGTCGGGAATCTCAAAAATATTCGAGGCACTTCTGCTCAAACGGCTGTTCGAGGTTGATGACTTTGCAAACGCCCTCCCCGCCCACCAATTTGGTTTTCGAAAGGCACACGCAGCGGAACAGCAGCTAGGCAGAGTCACACAGTTCATCCTCAGAGCACTCGAGAACGGCTGCTACTGCTCGGCCGTATATCTTGACGTCCAAGAAGCGTTCGACCGTGTATGGCACGACGGCCTCTACTACAAACTGAGTAAAGTTTTACCAGATTCCTTATACAGATTGATTCGAGGTTACTTATCTCAAAGAACATTCACAGTCGAATGCAGCGGCGGTGTACGCTCTGGCAACAAACTCATCCGGGCTGGCGTTCCTCAGGGCAGCGTTCTGGGACCAGTTTTGTACAGCATCTACTCATCCGACATGCCGGTACCGCAAACTCAAACTGGTGATGGTCAGAAGGGGATGCTCCTGGCGACCTACGCCGACGACACGACAATCATGTCGGCACACAGATCAGACAGAGTTGCCATAATCACAATGAACAATTACCTGAATAGATTCTCTTCATGGGCCAAGAAGTGGTGCATACAAATCAACACCTCGAAAACAGCGCACGTGCTCCACACGCTGCGACGCACTGAATCGGCGCCTACGCCAATCCTGGAAGGCCACATACTCGCCAACAAACAAATGCACACATACCTGGGTGTATGTCTCGACGCTAAACTGCAGCTAAGCTCCCAAGTATCGGCAACAGTCTCCAAACTTAAGTCGAGGATCAAAAAGCTGCACTGGCTACTAAATAGCAACAGCAAACTGCCGCTTAAAACAAAGATTATCCTCTACAGGCAATTGATAGCACCAATATGGCAGTACACATTACCTGTCTGGGGCCCACTAGTCAGCCAGACGCACTTTGACAAGCTGCAGACTATTCAGAACAAAGTACTCAGACTAATAACAGGCGCTCCGTGGTATGTTAGCAATCGCACTCTGCACGCAGATTTGCGTATCCCATTAATCGAAAAAGTATATAGTAGTGCCTGCTCCAAATACACGAAGAGATTGTTAACACACTGTAATGCCGAGGCCAGGAAGTTGGCACTTTACCCGTACGTTCCGCAGCGACTAGCACGTCCAAGATATCTGCAAATGATAGACAGATGCCTGCCGCCACAAGAACGGCCTCCACCGCAGCAACCAGAGGCATCACCGCCGCGCGCTTATTTGCCCATGTTTGGACCACTCACTTTAAGGCAACACTTGCTTTATGGGCGCAGTGAAAGGCCCAGATTAACGCATCATCAGATTGCGGAACAACGCAGATTGGAACTGCAACGATACAGAGAGCAGGTGGCCCTCAGACGTGCGCGTATACTAAACGCAGCCCAAACTTCAGACAACGTGCTTTCTCCGGCTGTAACTGCAACAAATTCCAATTTAGACAACAACAGTACATTGCTTGTCTCGGGTATACTTGCAATTATCGACTTAACTGTTGACCAACTGCCATTAAGCGCTTCTGTCGAAGACTCGCAAATTCCCCAGCAAATTCGTCCCGAACATCTGGACCCTGATCCACTGATATTGCCACCGAGCCCAAATGAGCCTGGAAATAGAGAAAGGGCACTGATTAACACAGTTCAACACTATAACAACAACACCAACTACAGCACTGTGAGTGTCCTTCCCGGCCGCCATGGCCTGACGGCGGACAGCCAAAGCACAACTGCCATATTGCCGCCTGCGGCGACTGGTACGCCGACTGTGCACGATCCGGATGACGGAGTTACAGACAGGGACTCCTCGGCTCCCCAAATTGATGAGATCGACCACGCTCTGTGGTCCATGGCACTGCCAGCCACAAGCTCTAATGCTGGAAACATCATCGCTCAGACACTGCCGAGTTCCGTGGCAGCGGCAACGCCAGTGGCACAGAGTATGCTTCAGACAGGCCAGGCTGATGCCGAACAAACATCACCAGCCATTGTGCCACCTGCGGCAGGCTCCACAGCCGCTGCTGACAGGCACACAATTGCAACGACTGTTAACTCGAGTCCATCTGCAGTCAGCGATGAACTGGCTACTACACTGGACAGGTCGCCGCATGCTGTGGCAGATTCGCCTGGCCTGGCGGTGGCCACACTAACTTCACCAGCCATCTTGCCACGTGCGGCTGTAAACGCACCAAAGGCTCCCGAGCACAACGCCAGCTTCTCAGCACCAGGCCCTCTGGCTGCACTAATGCTTGTGACTCCAAATACATCTGGAAGAAGAAGGAAGCAAGACATTAATACAGCTCCAACACACAAGACAGGCACAGCTCACACAACCATCGAAGACCGCTGCTCTATGGAGACCGATCAGGCACCGTCAGTACTAGCGACACTCGCAGTCAACAAGGCACCCCCCGCTGTTGGACAGCAGGCAGGCCAGGCTGAGGCCGAACAAACATTAACAGCCATTGCGCCACCTGCGGCAGGCTCCACAACCGCTGCTGATAGGCACACAGTTGCAACGATTGTTAACTCGAGTCCATCTGCAGTCAGCGATGAACTGGCTTCTACACTGGACAGGTCGCCGCATGCAGTGGCAGAGTCGCCTGGCCTGTCGGTGGCCACACTTACTTCACCAGCCATCTTGCCACGTGCGGCTGTAAACGCTCCAAAGGCTCCCGAGCACAACGCCAGTTTCTCAGCACCAGGTCCTCTGGCTACACTAATATCTGTGACTCCAAATACATCTGAAAGAAGAAGGAAGCAAGACATTAATACAGCTCCGGCACGCAAGGCAGGCACAGCTTACACAACCATCGAAGACCGCTGCTTGATGGAGACCGATCAGGCACCGTCAGTACTAGCGACACTCGCAGTCAACAATGCACCCCCCGCTGTTGGACAGCAGGCAGGCCAGGTAGAGGCCGAACAAACATTAACAGCCATTGCGCAACCTGCGGCAGGCTCCACAGCCGCTGCTGATAGGCACACAATTGCAACGATTGTTAACTCGAGTCCATCTGCAGTCAGCGATGAACTGGCTTCTACACTGGACAGGTCGCCGCATGCTGTGGCAGATTCGCCTGGCCTGGCGGTGGCCACACTAACTTCACCAGCCATCTTGCCACGTGCGGCTGTAAACGCACCAAAGGCTCCCGAGCACAACGCCAGCTTCTCAGCACCAGGCCCTCTGGCTGCACTAATGCTTGTGACTCCAAATACATCTGGAAGAAGAAGGAAGCAAGACATTAATACAGCTCCAACACACAAGACAGGCACAGCTCACACAACCATCGAAGACCGCTGCTCAATGGAGACCGATCAGGCACCGTCAGTACTAGCGACACTCGCAGTCAACAAGGCACCCCCCGCTGTTGGACAGCAGGCAGGCCAGGCTGAGGCCGAACAAACATTAACAGCCATTGCGCCACCTGCGGCAGGCTCCACAACCGCTGCTGATAGGCACACAGTTGCAACGATTGTTAACTCGAGTCCATCTGCAGTCAGCGATGAACTGGCTTCTACACTGGACAGGTCGCCGCATGCAGTGGCAGAGTCGCCTGGCCTGTCGGTGGCCACACTTACTTCACCAGCCATCTTGCCACGTGCGGCTGTAAACGCTCCAAAGGCTCCCGAGCACAACGCCAGTTTCTCAGTACCAGGTCCTCTGGCTGCACTAATATCTGTGACTCCAAATACATCTGAAAGAAGAAGGAAGCAAGACATTAATACAGCTCCGGCACGCAAGGCAGGCACAGCTTACACAACCATCGAAGACCGCTGCTTGATGGAGACCGATCAGGCACCGTCAGTACTAGCGACACTCGCAGTCAACAATGCACCCCCCGCTGTTGGACAGCAGGCAGGCCAGGTAGAGGCCGAACAAACATCAACAGCCATTGCGCAACCTGCGGCAGGCTCCACAGCCGCTGCTGATAGGCACACAATTGCAACGATTGTTAACTCGAGTCCATCTGCAGTCAGCGATGAACTGGCTTCTACACTGGTCAGGTCGCCGCATGCAGTGGCAGAGTCGCCTGGCCTGGCGGTGGCCACACTTACTTCACCAGCCACCTTGCCACGTGCGGCTGTAAACGCCCCAAAGGCTCCCGAGCACAACGCCAGCTTCTCAGCACCAGGTCCTCTGGCTGCACTAATATCTGTGACTCCAAATACATCTGAAAGAAGAAGGAAGCAAGACATTAATACAGCTCCGACACACAAGACAGGCACAGCTCACACAACCATCGAAGACCGCTGCTCGATGGAGACCGATCAGGCACCGTCAGTAATAGCGACACTCGCAGTCAGCAAGACACTCCCCGCTGTTGGACAGCAGGCAGGCCAGGCTGAGGCCGAACAAACATTACCAGCCAATGCGCCACCTGCGGCAGGCTCCACAGCCGCTGCTGCTAGGCACACAATTGTAACGACTGTTAACACGAGTCCATCTGCAATCAGCGAAGAACGGGCTTCTACTCTGGACAGGTCGCCGCATGCTGAGGCAGAGTCGCCTGGACTGGCGGTGGCCACACTAACTAAACCAGCCATCTTGCCACGGGCGGCTGTAAACGCACCAAGGGCTCCCGAGCACAACGCTAGCTTCTCAGCACCAGGTCCTCTGGCTGCACTAATGTTAGTGACTCCAAATACAGCTGAAAGAAGAAGGAAGCAAAATATTAACAACAACAACAACATCAACAACAACGCTACTCACCAGACACCAGGCAACTCAGCACTAGCAGCAACTAGCCACTCCGCACACGCCACAACGCTAACTACGGCCGGCAGCACACCTTCCGACACATCAGACACAGAAGTGCTGGAAGCTGAGTGTTGCCTGCCATAATAAGGCTGTTGTAGTCTACTGGTCGCCTCCTAGTCGCGACCTCGTGAGCAACGTAAAATTGCCTCTGCTACTCGAAGCCTGAAGGCCAACTACACAACCTCTGCTGAAAATAAAACAAAAATTTTAAATATAAATAATTAACAACTACTACTACTTACCTTACATTAATAAAAATGTATACTTATAGTATAAGTTTTGACCAGTTAGAGCCAAAATTGTGGCGCCAACAAATTCAATTATAATGTCCACGATATCGATTGAATAAAGATGCTCATCCCCAGCTGTGCAATTCACCACTCCTGCTGGACAGGCAGAGGTGAAATCGCGCAAATGGGATAAGCTTAGTATTAGTGCGTCTTTCATGGCCACTAAGAAAGAAAAAAAAATACATCACGATTTTTATCAAAATCGGGTTCGGTTCGAAAATACAACCTTTTTTGATGATTTTTTTGAATATCTTGGCCAAACAGTGTCAGATTTTCAAATTTTATACCATTTTGGACTCGTAAGGATGAGTACTAACGACTGGCATCAAAAAATAGAAAATCTAAATTTTGACCCAAAACGACCAAAATGGCAAGGGGTTACATCACGATATTTATCAAAATCGGGTTCAGTTCGAAAATCAAACCTTTTTTGATGATTTTTTTGAATATCTTGGCCAAACAGTGTCCGATTTTCAAATTTTATACCATTTTGGACTCGTAAGGATGAGTACTAACGACTGGCATCAAAAAATAGAAAATCTAAATTTTGACCCAAAACGACCAAAATGGCAAGGGGTTACATCACGATTTTTATCAAAATCGGGTTCGGTTCGAAAATACAACCTTTTTTGATGATTTTTTTGAATATCTCGGCCAAATAGTGTCCGATTTTCAAATTTTATATCATTTTGGACTCGTAAGGATGAGTACTAACGACTGGCATCAAAAAATATAAAATCTAAATTTTGACCCAAATCGACCAAAATGGCAAGGGGTTACATCACGATTTTTATCAAAATCGGGTTCGGTTCGAAAATACAACCTGTTTTGATAATTTTTTTGAATATCTCGGCCAAATAGTGTCCGATTTTTAAATTTTATACCATTTTGGACTCGTAAGGATGAGTACTAACGACTGGCATCAAAAAATATAAAATCTAAATTTTGACCCAAAACGACCAAAATGGCAAGGGGTTACATCACGATATTTATCAAAATCGGGTTCGGTTCGAAAATCAAACCTTTTTTGATGATTTTTTTGAATATCTTGGCCAAACAGTGTCCGATTTTCAAATTTTATACCATTTTGGACTCGTAAGGATGAGTACTAACGACTGGCATCAAAAAATAGAAAATCTAAATTTTGACCCAAAACGACCAAAATGGCAAGGGGTTACATCACGATTTTTATCAAAATCGGGTTCGGTTCGAAAATACAACCTTTTTTGATGATTTTTTTGAATATCTCGGCCAAATAGTGTCCGATTTTCAAATTTTATATCATTTTGGACTCGTAAGGATGAGTACTAACGACTGGCATCAAAAAATAGAAAATCTAAATTTTGACCCAAAACGACCAAAATGGCAAGGGGTTACATCACGATATTTATCAAAATCGGGTTCGGTTCGAAAATCAAACCTTTTTTGAAGATTTTTTTGAATATCTTGGCCAAACAGTGTCCGATTTTCAAATTTTATACCATTTTGGACTCGTAAGGATAGTACTAACGACTGGCATCAAAAAATAGAAAATCTAAATTTTGACCCAAAACGACCAAAATGGCAAGGGGTTACATCACGATTTTTATCAAAATCAGGTTCGGTTCGAAAATACAACCTTTTTTGATGATTTTTTTGAATATCTCGGCAAAATAGTGTCCGATTTTCAAATTTTATACCATTTTGGACTCGTAAGGATGAGTACTAACGACTGGCATCAAAAAATAGAAAATCTAAATTTTGACCCAAAACGACCAAAATGGCAAGGGGTTACATCACGATTTTTATCAAAATCGGGTTCGGTTCGAAAATACAACCTGTTTTGATAATTTTTTTGAATATCTCGGCCAAATAGTGTCCGATTTTCAAATTTTATACCATTTTGGACTCGTAAGGATGAGTACTAACGACTGGCATCAAAAAATAGAAAATCTAAATTTTGACCCAAAACGACCAAAATGGCAAGGGGTTACATCACGATATTTATCAAAATCGGGTTCGGTTCGAAAATCAAACCTTTTTTGATGATTTTTTTGAATATCTTGGCCAAACAGTGTCCGATTTTCAAATTTTATACCATTTTGGACTCGTAAGGATGAGTACTAACGACTGGCATCAAAAAATAGAAAATCTAAATTTTGACCCAAAACGACCAAAATGGCAAGGGGTTACATCACGATATTTATCAAAATCGGGTTCAGTTCGAAAATCAAACCTTTTTTGATGATTTTTTTGAATATCTCGGCCAAATAAAGTCTGATTTTCAAATTTTATACCATTTTGGACTCGTAAGGATGAGTACTAACGACTGGCATCAAAAAATAGAAAATCTAAATTTTGACCCAAAACGACCAAAATGGCAAGGGGTTACATCACGATATTTATCAAAATCGGGTTCGGTTCGAAAATCAAACCTTTTTTGATGATTTTTTTGAATATCTTGGCCAAACAGTGTCCGATTTTCAAATTTTATACCATTTTGGACTCGTAAGGATGAGTACTAACGACTGGCATCAAAAAATAGAAAATCTAAATTTTGACCCAAAACGACCAAAATGGCAAGGGGTTACATCACGATTTTTATCAAAATCGGGTTCGGTTCGAAAATACAACCTTTTTTGATGATTTTTTTGAATATCTCGGCCAAATAGTGTCCGATATTCAAATTTTATACCATTTTGGACTCGTAAGGATGAGTACTAACGACTGGCATCAAAAAATAGAAAATCTAAATTTTGACCCAAATCGACCAAAATGGCAAGGGGTTACATCACGATATTTATCAAAATCGGGTTCAGGTTCGAAAATCAAACCTTTTTTGATGATTTTTTTGAATATCTCGGCCAAATAAAGTCTGATTTTCAAATTTTATACCATTTTGGACTCGTAAGGATGAGTACTAACGACTGGCATCAAAAAATAGAAAATCTAAATTTTGACCCAAAACGACCAAAATGGCAAGGGGTTACATCACGATTTTTATCAAAATCGGGTTCGGTTCGAAAATACAACCTTTTTTGATGATTTTTTTGAATATCTCGGCCAAATAGTGTCCGATTTTCAAATTTTATACCATTTTGGACTCGTAAGGATGAGTACTAACGACTGGCATCAAAAAATAGAAAATCTAAATTTTGACCCAAAACGACCAAAATGGCAAGGGGTTACATCACGATATTTATCAAAATCGGGTTCAGTTCGAAAATCAAACCTTTTTTGATGATTTTTTTGAATATCTCGGCCAAATAGTGTCCGATTTTCAAATTTTATACCATTTTGGACTCGTAAGGATGAGTACTAACGACTGGCATCAAAAAATAGAAAATCTAAATTTTGACCCAAAACGACCAAAATGGCAAGGGGTTACATCACGATTTTTATCAAAATCGGGTTCGGTTCGAAAATACAACCTTTTTTGATGATTTTTTTGAATATCTCGGCCAAATAAGTGTCCGATTTTCAAATTTTATACCATTTTGGACTCGTAAGGATGAGTACTAACGACTGGCATCAAAAAATAGAAAATCTAAATTTTGACCCAAAACGACCAAAATGGCAAGGGGTTACATCACGATATTTATCAAAATCGGGTTCGGTTCGAAAATCAAACCTTTTTTGATGATTTTTTTGAATATCTCGGCCAAATAGTGTCCGATTTTCAAATTTTATACCATTTTGGACTCGTAAGGATGAGTACTAACGACTGGCATCAAAAAATAGAAAATCTAAATTTTGACCCAAAACGACCAAAATGGCAAGGGGTTACATCACGATTTTTATCAAAATCGGGTTCGGTTCGAAAATACAACCTTTTTTGATGATTTTTTTGAATATCTCGGCCAAATAGTGTCCGATTTTCAAATTTTATACCATTTTGGACTCGTAAGGATGAGTACTAACGACTGGCATCAAAAAATAGAAAATCTAAATTTTGACCCAAAACGACCAAAATGGCAAGGGGTTACATCACGATATTTATCAAAATCGGGTTCGGTTCGAAAATCAAACCTTTTTTGATGATTTTTTTGAATATCTTGGCCAAACAGTGTCCGATTTTCAAATTTTATACCATTTTGGACTCGTAAGGATGAGTACTAACGACTGGCATCAAAAAATAGAAAATCTAAATTTTGACCCAAAACGACCAAAATGGCAAGGGGTTACATCACGATTTTTATCAAAATCGGGTTCGGTTCGAAAATACAACCTTTTTTGATGATTTTTTTGAATATCTCGGCCAAATAGTGTCCGATTTTCAAATTTTATACCATTTTGGACTCGTAAGGATGAGTACTAACGACTGGCATCAAAAAATAGAAAATCTAAATTTTGACCCAAAACGACCAAAATGGCAAGGGGTTACATCACGATTTTTATCAAAATCGGGTTCGGTTCGAAAATCAAACCTTTTTTGATGATTTTTTTGAACATCTCGGCCAAATAGTGTCCGATTTTCAAATTTTATACCATTTTGGACTCGTAAGGATGAGTACTATCGACTGGCATCAAAAAATAGAAAATCTAAATTTTGACCCAAATCGACCAAAATGGCAAGGGGTTACATCACGATTTTTATCAAAATCGGGTTCGGTTCGAAAATACAACCTGTTTTGATAATTTTTTTGAATATCTCGGCCAAATAGTGTCCGATTTTCAAATTTTATACCATTTTGGACTCGTAAGGATGAGTACTAACGACTGGCATCAAAAAATAGAAAATCTAAATTTTGACCCAAAACGACCAAAATGGCAAGGGGTTACATCACGATTTTTATCAAAATCGGGTTCGGTTCGAAAATACAACCTTTTTTGATGATTTTTTTGAATATCTCGGCCAAATAGTGTCCGATTTTCAAATTTTATACCATTTTGGACTCGTAAGGATGAGTACTAACGACTGGCATCAAAAAATAGAAAATCTAAATTTTGACCCAAAACGACCAAAATGGCAAGGGGTTACATCACGATTTTTATCAAAATCGGGTTCGGTTCGAAAATACAACCTTTTTTGATGATTTTTTTGAATATCTCGGCCAAATAGTGTCCGATTTTCAAATTTTATACCATTTTGGACTCGTAAGGATGAGTACTAACGACTGGCATCAAAAAATAGAAAATCTAAATTTTGACCCAAAACGACCAAAATGGCAAGGGGTTACATCACGATATTTATCAAAATCGGGTTCGGTTCGAAAATCAAACCTTTTTTGATGATTTTTTTGAATATCTCGGCCAAATAGTGTCCGATTTTCAAATTTTATACCATTTTGGACTCGTAAGGATGAGTACTAACGACTGGCATCAAAAAATAGAAAATCTAAATTTTGACCCAAAACGACCAAAATGGCAAGGGGTTACATCACGATTTTTATCAAAATCGGGTTCGGTTCGAAAATACAACCTTTTTTGATGATTTTTTTGAATATCTCGGCCAAATAGTGTCCGATTTTCAAATTTTATACCATTTTGGACTCGTAAGGATGAGTACTAACGACTGGCATCAAAAAATAGAAAATCTAAATTTTGACCCAAAACGACCAAAATGGCAAGGGGTTACATCACGATTTTTATCAAAATCGGGTTCGGTTCGAAAATACAACCTTTTTTGATGATTTTTTTGAATATCTCGGCCAAATAGTGTCCGATTTTCAAATTTTATACCATTTTGGACTCGTAAGGATGAGTACTAACGACTGGCATCAAAAAATAGAAAATCTAAATTTTGACCCAAATCGACCAAAATGGCAAGGGGTTACATCACGATTTTTATCAAAATCGGGTTCGGTTCGAAAATACAACCTGTTTTGATGATTTTTTTGAATATCTCGGCCAAATAGTGTCCGATTTTCAAATTTTATACCATTTTGGACTCGTAAGGATGAGTACTAACGACTGGCATCAAAAAATAGAAAATCTAAATTTTGACCCAAATCGACCAAAATGGCAAGGGGTTACATCACGATTTTTATCAAAATCGGGTTCGGTTCGAAAATACAACCTGTTTTGATGATTTTTTTGAATATCTCGGCCAAATAGTGTCCGATTTTCAAATTTTATACCATTTTGGACTCGTAAGGATGAGTACTAACGACTGGCATCAAAAAATAGAAAATCTAAATTTTGACCCAAAACGACCAAAATGGCAAGGGGTTACATCACGATTTTTATCAAAATCGGGTTCGGTTCGAAAATCAAACCTTTTTTGATGATTTTTTTGAATATCTCGGCCAAATAGTGTCCGATTTTCAAATTTTATACCATTTTGGACTCGTAAGGATGAGTACTAACGACTGGCATCAAAAAATAGAAAATCTAAATTTTGACCCAAAACGACCAAAATGGCAAGGGGTTACATCACGATTTTTATCAAAATCGGGTTCGGTTCGAAAATCAAACCTTTTTTGATGATTTTTTTGAATATCTCGGCCAAATAGTGTCCGATTTTCAAATTTTATACCATTTTGGACTCGTAAGGATGAGTACTAACGACTGGCATCAAAAAATAGAAAATCTAAATTTTGACCCAAACGACCAAAATGGCAAGGGGTTACATCACGATTTTTATCAAAATCGGGTTCGGTTCGAAAATACAACCTTTTTTGATGATTTTTTTGAATATCTCGGCCAAATAGTGTCCGATTTTCAAATTTTATACCATTTTGGACTCGTAAGGATGAGTACTAACGACTGGCATCAAAAAATAGAAAATCTAAATTTTGACCCAAAACGACCAAAATGGCAAGGGGTTACATCACGATTTTTATCAAAATCGGGTTCGGTTCGAAAATCAAACCTTTTTTGATGATTTTTTTGAATATCTCGGCCAAATAGTGTCCGATTTTCAAATTTTATACCATTTTGGACTCGTAAGGATGAGTACTAACGACTGGCATCAAAAAATAGAAAATCTAAATTTTGACCCAAATCGACCAAAATGGCAAGGGGTTACATCACGATTTTTATCAAAATCGGGTTCGGTTCGAAAATACAACCTGTTTTGATGATTTTTTTGAATATCTCGGCCAAATAGTGTCCGATTTTCAAATTTTATACCATTTTGGACTCGTAAGGATGAGTACTAACGACTGGCATCAAAAAATAGAAAATCTAAATTTTGACCCAAAACGACCAAAATGGCAAGGGGTTACATCACGATTTTTATCAAAATCGGGTTCGGTTCGAAAATCAAACCTTTTTTGATGATTTTTTTGAATATCTCGGCCAAATAGTGTCCGATTTTCAAATTTTATACCATTTTGGACTCGTAAGGATGAGTACTAACGACTGGCATCAAAAAATAGAAAATCTAAATTTTGACCCAAATCGACCAAAATGGCAAGGGGTTACATCACGATTTTTATCAAAATCGGGTTCGGTTCGAAAATACAACCTGTTTTGATGATTTTTTTGAATATCTCGGCCAAATAGTGTCCGATTTTCAAATTTTATACCATTTTGGACTCGTAAGGATGAGTACTAACGACTGGCATCAAAAAATAGAAAATCTAAATTTTGACCCAAAACGACCAAAATGGCAAGGGGTTACATCACGATTTTTATCAAAATCGGGTTCGGTTCGAAAATCAAACCTTTTTTGATGATTTTTTTGAATATCTCGGCCAAATAGTGTCCGATTTTCAAATTTTATACCATTTTGGACTCGTAAGGATGAGTACTAATCGACTGGCATCAAAAAATAGAAAATCTAAATTTTGACCCAAATCGACCAAAATGGCAAGGGGTTACATCACGATTTTTATCAAAATCGGGTTCGGTTCGAAAATACAACCTGTTTTGATGATTTTTTTGAATATCTCGGCCAAATAGTGTCCGATTTTCAAATTTTATACCATTTTGGACTCGTAAGGATGAGTACTAACGACTGGCATCAAAAAATAGAAAATCTAAATTTTGACCCAAAACGACCAAAATGGCAAGGGGTTACATCACGATTTTTATCAAAATCGGGTTCGGTTCGAAAATACAACCTTTTTTGATGATTTTTTTGAATATCTCGGCCAAATAGTGTCCGATTTTCAAATTTTATACCATTTTGGACTCGTAAGGATGAGTACTAACGACTGGCATCAAAAAATAGAAAATCTAAATTTTGACCCAAACGACCAAAATGGCAAGGGGTTACATCACGATTTTTATCAAAATCGGGTTCGGTTCGAAAATCAAACCTTTTTTGATGATTTTTTTGAATATCTCGGCCAAATAGTGTCCGATTTTCAAATTTTATACCATTTTGGACTCGTAAGGATGAGTACTAACGACTGGCATCAAAAAATAGAAAATCTAAATTTTGACCCAAATCGACCAAAATGGCAAGGGGTTACATCACGATTTTTATCAAAATCGGGTTCGGTTCGAAAATACAACCTGTTTTGATGATTTTTTTGAATATCTCGGCCAAATAGTGTCCGATTTTCAAATTTTATACCATTTTGGACTCGTAAGGATGAGTACTAACGACTGGCATCAAAAAATAGAAAATCTAAATTTTGACCCAAAACGACCAAAATGGCAAGGGGTTACATCACGATTTTTATCAAAATCGGGTTCGGTTCGAAAATCAAACCTTTTTTGATGATTTTTTTGAATATCTCGGCCAAATAGTGTCCGATTTTCAAATTTTATACCATTTTGGACTCGTAAGGATGAGTACTAACGACTGGCATCAAAAAATAGAAAATCTAAATTTTGACCCAAAACGACCAAAATGGCAAGGGGTTACATCACGATTTTTATCAAAATCGGGTTCGGTTCGAAAATACAACCTTTTTTGATGATTTTTTTGAATATCTCGGCCAAATAGTGTCCGATTTTCAAATTTTATACCATTTTGGACTCGTAAGGATGAGTACTAACGACTGGCATCAAAAAATAGAAAATCTAAATTTTGACCCAAAACGACCAAAATGGCAAGGGGTTACATCACGATTTTTATCAAAATCGGGTTCGGTTCGAAAATACAACCTTTTTTGATGATTTTTTTGAATATCTCGGCCAAATAGTGTCCGATTTTCAAATTTTATACCATTTTGGACTCGTAAGGATGAGTACTAACGACTGGCATCAAAAAATAGAAAATCTAAATTTTGACCCAAAACGACCAAAATGGCAAGGGGTTACATCACGATTTTTATCAAAATCGGGTTCGGTTCGAAAATACAACCTTTTTTGATGATTTTTTTGAATATCTCGGCCAAATAGTGTCCGATTTTCAAATTTTATACCATTTTGGACTCGTAAGGATGAGTACTAACGACTGGCATCAAAAAATAGAAAATCTAAATTTTGACCCAAAACGACCAAAATGGCAAGGGGTTACATCACGATTTTTATCAAAATCGGGTTCGGTTCGAAAATCAAACCTTTTTTGATGATTTTTTTGAATATCTCGGCCAAATAGTGTCCGATTTTCAAATTTTATACCATTTTGGACTCGTAAGGATGAGTACTAACGACTGGCATCAAAAAATAGAAAATCTAAATTTTGACCCAAATCGACCAAAATGGCAAGGGGTTACATCACGATTTTTATCAAAATCGGGTTCGGTTCGAAAATACAACCTGTTTTGATGATTTTTTTGAATATCTCGGCCAAATAGTGTCCGATTTTCAAATTTTATACCATTTTGGACTCGTAAGGATGAGTACTAACGACTGGCATCAAAAAATAGAAAATCTAAATTTTGACCCAAAACGACCAAAATGGCAAGGGGTTACATCACGATTTTTATCAAAATCGGGTTCGGTTCGAAAATACAACCTTTTTTGATGATTTTTTTGAATATCTCGGCCAAATAGTGTCCGATTTTCAAATTTTATACCATTTTGGACTCGTAAGGATGAGTACTAACGACTGGCATCAAAAAATAGAAAATCTAAATTTTGACCCAAATCGACCAAAATGGCAAGGGGTTACATCACGATTTTTATCAAAATCGGGTTCGGTTCGAAAATACAACCTTTTTTGATGATTTTTTTGAATATCTCGGCCAAATAGTGTCCGATTTTCAAATTTTATACCATTTTGGACTCGTAAGGATGAGTACTAACGACTGGCATCAAAAAATAGAAAATCTAAATTTTGACCCAAAACGACCAAAATGGCAAGGGGTTACATCACGATTTTTATCAAAATCGGGTTCGGTTCGAAAATACAACCTTTTTTGATGATTTTTTTGAATATCTCGGCCAAATAGTGTCCGATTTTCAAATTTTATACCATTTTGGACTCGTAAGGATGAGTACTAACGACTGGCATCAAAAAATAGAAAATCTAAATTTTGACCCAAATCGACCAAAATGGCAAGGGGTTACATCACGATTTTTATCAAAATCGGGTTCGGTTCGAAAATACAACCTTTTTTGATGATTTTTTTGAATATCTCGGCCAAATAGTGTCCGATTTTCAAATTTTATACCATTTTGGACTCGTAAGGATGAGTACTAACGACTGGCATCAAAAAATAGAAAATCTAAATTTTGACCCAAAACGACCAAAATGGCAAGGGGTTACATCACGATTTTTATCAAAATCGGGTTCGGTTCGAAAATCAAACCTTTTTTGATGATTTTTTTGAATATCTCGGCCAAATAGTGTCCGATTTTCAAATTTTATACCATTTTGGACTCGTAAGGATGAGTACTAACGACTGGCATCAAAAAATAGAAAATCTAAATTTTGACCCAAATCGACCAAAATGGCAAGGGGTTACATCACGATTTTTATCAAAATCGGGTTCGGTTCGAAAATACAACCTGTTTTGATGATTTTTTTGAATATCTCGGCCAAATAGTGTCCGATTTTCAAATTTTATACCATTTTGGACTCGTAAGGATGAGTACTAACGACTGGCATCAAAAAATAGAAAATCTAAATTTTGACCCAAAACGACCAAAATGGCAAGGGGTTACATCACGATTTTTATCAAAATCGGGTTCGGTTCGAAAATACAACCTTTTTTGATGATTTTTTTGAATATCTCGGCCAAATAGTGTCCGATTTTCAAATTTTATACCATTTTGGACTCGTAAGGATGAGTACTAACGACTGGCATCAAAAAATAGAAAATCTAAATTTTGACCCAAAACGACCAAAATGGCAAGGGGTTACATCACGATTTTTATCAAAATCGGGTTCGGTTCGAAAATCAAACCTTTTTTGATGATTTTTTTGAATATCTCGGCCAAATAGTGTCCGATTTTCAAATTTTATACCATTTTGGACTCGTAAGGATGAGTACTAACGACTGGCATCAAAAAATAGAAAATCTAAATTTTGACCCAAAACGACCAAAATGGCAAGGGGTTACATCACGATTTTTATCAAAATCGGGTTCGGTTCGAAAATACAACCTTTTTTGATGATTTTTTTGAATATCTCGGCCAAATAGTGTCCGATTTTCAAATTTTATACCATTTTGGACTCGTAAGGATGAGTACTAACGACTGGCATCAAAAAATAGAAAATCTAAATTTTGACCCAAAACGACCAAAATGGCAAGGGGTTACATCACGATTTTTATCAAAATCGGGTTCGGTTCGAAAATCAAACCTTTTTTGATGATTTTTTTGAATATCTCGGCCAAATAGTGTCCGATTTTCAAATTTTATACCATTTTGGACTCGTAAGGATGAGTACTAACGACTGGCATCAAAAAATAGAAAATCTAAATTTTGACCCAAAACGACCAAAATGGCAAGGGGTTACATCACGATTTTTATCAAAATCGGGTTCGGTTCGAAAATACAACCTTTTTTGATGATTTTTTTGAATATCTCGGCCAAATAGTGTCCGATTTTCAAATTTTATACCATTTTGGACTCGTAAGGATGAGTACTAACGACTGGCATCAAAAAATAGAAAATCTAAATTTTGACCCAAAACGACCAAAATGGCAAGGGGTTACATCACGATTTTTATCAAAATCGGGTTCGGTTCGAAAATCAAACCTTTTTTGATGATTTTTTTGAATATCTCGGCCAAATAGTGTCCGATTTTCAAATTTTATACCATTTTGGACTCGTAAGGATGAGTACTAACGACTGGCATCAAAAAATAGAAAATCTAAATTTTGACCCAAATCGACCAAAATGGCAAGGGGTTACATCACGATTTTTATCAAAATCGGGTTCGGTTCGAAAATACAACCTGTTTTGATGATTTTTTTGAATATCTCGGCCAAATAGTGTCCGATTTTCAAATTTTATACCATTTTGGACTCGTAAGGATGAGTACTAACGACTGGCATCAAAAAATAGAAAATCTAAATTTTGACCCAAAACGACCAAAATGGCAAGGGGTTACATCACGATTTTTATCAAAATCGGGTTCGGTTCGAAAATACAACCTTTTTTGATGATTTTTTTGAATATCTCGGCCAAATAGTGTCCGATTTTCAAATTTTATACCATTTTGGACTCGTAAGGATGAGTACTAACGACTGGCATCAAAAAATAGAAAATCTAAATTTTGACCCAAAACGACCAAAATGGCAAGGGGTTACATCACGATTTTTATCAAAATCGGGTTCGGTTCGAAAATCAAACCTTTTTTGATGATTTTTTTGAATATCTCGGCCAAATAGTGTCCGATTTTCAAATTTTATACCATTTTGGACTCGTAAGGATGAGTACTAACGACTGGCATCAAAAAATAGAAAATCTAAATTTTGACCCAAATCGACCAAAATGGCAAGGGGTTACATCACGATTTTTATCAAAATCGGGTTCGGTTCGAAAATACAACCTGTTTTGATGATTTTTTTGAATATCTCGGCCAAATAGTGTCCGATTTTCAAATTTTATACCATTTTGGACTCGTAAGGATGAGTACTAACGACTGGCATCAAAAAATAGAAAATCTAAATTTTGACCCAAAACGACCAAAATGGCAAGGGGTTACATCACGATTTTTATCAAAATCGGGTTCGGTTCGAAAATACAACCTTTTTTGATGATTTTTTTGAATATCTCGGCCAAATAGTGTCCGATTTTCAAATTTTATACCATTTTGGACTCGTAAGGATGAGTACTAACGACTGGCATCAAAAAATAGAAAATCTAAATTTTGACCCAAAACGACCAAAATGGCAAGGGGTTACATCACGATTTTTATCAAAATCGGGTTCGGTTCGAAAATACAACCTTTTTTGATGATTTTTTTGAATATCTCGGCCAAATAGTGTCCGATTTTCAAATTTTATACCATTTTGGACTCGTAAGGATGAGTACTAACGACTGGCATCAAAAAATAGAAAATCTAAATTTTGACCCAAAACGACCAAAATGGCAAGGGGTTACATCACGATTTTTATCAAAATCGGGTTCGGTTCGAAAATCAAACCTTTTTTGATGATTTTTTTGAATATCTCGGCCAAATAGTGTCCGATTTTCAAATTTTATACCATTTTGGACTCGTAAGGATGAGTACTAACGACTGGCATCAAAAAATAGAAAATCTAAATTTTGACCCAAAACGACCAAAATGGCAAGGGGTTACATCACGATTTTTATCAAAATCGGGTTCGGTTCGAAAATACAACCTTTTTTGATGATTTTTTTGAATATCTCGGCCAAATAGTGTCCGATTTTCAAATTTTATACCATTTTGGACTCGTAAGGATGAGTACTAACGACTGGCATCAAAAAATAGAAAATCTAAATTTTGACCCAAAACGACCAAAATGGCAAGGGGTTACATCACGATTTTTATCAAAATCGGGTTCGGTTCGAAAATACAACCTTTTTTGATGATTTTTTTGAATATCTCGGCCAAATAGTGTCCGATTTTCAAATTTTATACCATTTTGGACTCGTAAGGATGAGTACTAACGACTGGCATCAAAAAATAGAAAATCTAAATTTTGACCCAAATCGACCAAAATGGCAAGGGGTTACATCACGATTTTTATCAAAATCGGGTTCGGTTCGAAAATACAACCTGTTTTGATAATTTTTTTGAATATCTCGGCCAAATAGTGTCCGATTTTCAAATTTTATACCATTTTGGACTCGTAAGGATGAGTACTAACGACTGGCATCAAAAAATAGAAAATCTAAATTTTGACCCAAAACGACCAAAATGGCAAGGGGTTACATCACGATTTTTATCAAAATCGGGTTCGGTTCGAAAATCAAACCTTTTTTGATGATTTTTTTGAATATCTCGGCCAAATAGTGTCCGATTTTCAAATTTTATACCATTTTGGACTCGTAAGGATGAGTACTAACGACTGGCATCAAAAAATAGAAAATCTAAATTTTGACCCAAATCGACCAAAATGGCAAGGGGTTACATCACGATTTTTATCAAAATCGGGTTCGGTTCGAAAATACAACCTTTTTTGATGATTTTTTTGAATATCTCGGCCAAATAGTGTCCGATTTTCAAATTTTATACCATTTTGGACTCGTAAGGATGAGTACTAACGACTGGCATCAAAAAATAGAAAATCTAAATTTTGACCCAAAACGACCAAAATGGCAAGGGGTTACATCACGATTTTTATCAAAATCGGGTTCGGTTCGAAAATCAAACCTTTTTTGATGATTTTTTTGAATATCTCGGCCAAATAGTGTCCGATTTTCAAATTTTATACCATTTTGGACTCGTAAGGATGAGTACTAACGACTGGCATCAAAAAATAGAAAATCTAAATTTTGACCCAAAACGACCAAAATGGCAAGGGGTTACATCACGATTTTTATCAAAATCGGGTTCGGTTCGAAAATACAACCTGTTTTGATGATTTTTTTGAATATCTCGGCCAAATAGTGTCCGATTTTCAAATTTTATACCATTTTGGACTCGTAAGGATGAGTACTAACGACTGGCATCAAAAAATAGAAAATCTAAATTTTGACCCAAAACGACCAAAATGGCAAGGGGTTACATCACGATTTTTATCAAAATCGGGTTCGGTTCGAAAATACAACCTTTTTTGATGATTTTTTTGAATATCTCGGCCAAATAGTGTCCGATTTTCAAATTTTATACCATTTTGGACTCGTAAGGATGAGTACTAACGACTGGCATCAAAAAATAGAAAATCTAAATTTTGACCCAAAACGACCAAAATGGCAAGGGGTTACATCACGATTTTTATCAAAATCGGGTTCGGTTCGAAAATCAAACCTTTTTTGATGATTTTTTTGAATATCTCGGCCAAATAGTGTCCGATTTTCAAATTTTATACCATTTTGGACTCGTAAGGATGAGTACTAACGACTGGCATCAAAAAATAGAAAATCTAAATTTTGACCCAAATCGACCAAAATGGCAAGGGGTTACATCACGATTTTTATCAAAATCGGGTTCGGTTCGAAAATACAACCTGTTTTGATGATTTTTTTGAATATCTCGGCCAAATAGTGTCCGATTTTCAAATTTTATACCATTTTGGACTCGTAAGGATGAGTACTAACGACTGGCATCAAAAAATAGAAAATCTAAATTTTGACCCAAAACGACCAAAATGGCAAGGGGTTACATCACGATTTTTATCAAAATCGGGTTCGGTTCGAAAATCAAACCTTTTTTGATGATTTTTTTGAATATCTCGGCCAAATAGTGTCCGATTTTCAAATTTTATACCATTTTGGACTCGTAAGGATGAGTACTAACGACTGGCATCAAAAAATAGAAAATCTAAATTTTGACCCAAAACGACCAAAATGGCAAGGGGTTACATCACGATTTTTATCAAAATCGGGTTCGGTTCGAAAATACAACCTTTTTTGATGATTTTTTTGAATATCTCGGCCAAATAGTGTCCGATTTTCAAATTTTATACCATTTTGGACTCGTAAGGATGAGTACTAACGACTGGCATCAAAAAATAGAAAATCTAAATTTTGACCCAAAACGACCAAAATGGCAAGGGGTTACATCACGATTTTTATCAAAATCGGGTTCGGTTCGAAAATACAACCTTTTTTGATGATTTTTTTGAATATCTCGGCCAAATAGTGTCCGATTTTCAAATTTTATACCATTTTGGACTCGTAAGGATGAGTACTAACGACTGGCATCAAAAAATAGAAAATCTAAATTTTGACCCAAAACGACCAAAATGGCAAGGGGTTACATCACGATTTTTATCAAAATCGGGTTCGGTTCGAAAATACAACCTTTTTTGATGATTTTTTTGAATATCTCGGCCAAATAGTGTCCGATTTTCAAATTTTATACCATTTTGGACT
This sequence comes from Drosophila novamexicana, assembly GCF_003285875.2. Classification (NCBI taxonomy): domain Eukaryota; kingdom Metazoa; phylum Arthropoda; class Insecta; order Diptera; family Drosophilidae; genus Drosophila; species Drosophila novamexicana. The sequence continues at coordinate 2,984 of NW_020824980.1, read as the reverse complement.
CGTAAGGATGAGTACTAACGACTGGCATCAAAAAATAGAAAATCTAAATTTTGACCCAAAACGACCAAAATGGCAAGGGGTTACATCACGATTTTTATCAAAATCGGGTTCGGTTCGAAAATACAACCTTTTTTGATGATTTTTTTGAATATCTCGGCCAAATAGTGTCCGATTTTCAAATTTTATACCATTTTGGACTCGTAAGGATGAGTACTAACGACTGGCATCAAAAAATAGAAAATCTAAATTTTGACCCAAAACGACCAAAATGGCAAGGGGTTACATCACGATTTTTATCAAAATCGGGTTCGGTTCGAAAATCAAACCTTTTTTGATGATTTTTTTGAATATCTCGGCCAAATAGTGTCCGATTTTCAAATTTTATACCATTTTGGACTCGTAAGGATCAGTACTAACGACTGGCATCAAAAAATAGAAAATCTAAATTTTGACCCAAATCGACCAAAATGGCAAGGGGTTACATCACGATTTTTATCAAAATCGGGTTCGGTTCGAAAATACAACCTGTTTTGATGATTTTTTTGAATATCTCGGCCAAATAGTGTCCGATTTTCAAATTTTATACCATTTTGGACTCGTAAGGATGAGTACTAACGACTGGCATCAAAAAATAGAAAATCTAAATTTTGACCCAAAACGACCAAAATGGCAAGGGGTTACATCACGATTTTTATCAAAATCGGGTTCGGTTCGAAAATCAAACCTTTTTTGATGATTTTTTTGAATATCTCGGCCAAATAGTGTCCGATTTTCAAATTTTATACCATTTTGGACTCGTAAGGATGAGTACTAACGACTGGCATCAAAAAATAGAAAATCTAAATTTTGACCCAAATCGACCAAAATGGCAAGGGGTTACATCACGATTTTTATCAAAATCGGGTTCGGTTCGAAAATACAACCTTTTTTGATGATTTTTTTGAATATCTCGGCCAAATAGTGTCCGATTTTCAAATTTTATACCATTTTGGACTCGTAAGGATGAGTACTAACGACTGGCATCAAAAAATAGAAAATCTAAATTTTGACCCAAATCGACCAAAATGGCAAGGGGTTACATCACGATTTTTATCAAAATCGGGTTCGGTTCGAAAATACAACCTGTTTTGATGATTTTTTTGAATATCTCGGCCAAATAGTGTCCGATTTTCAAATTTTATACCATTTTGGACTCGTAAGGATGAGTACTAACGACTGGCATCAAAAAATAGAAAATCTAAATTTTGACCCAAATCGACCAAAATGGCAAGGGGTTACATCACGATTTTTATCAAAATCGGGTTCGGTTCGAAAATACAACCTTTTTTGATGATTTTTTTGAATATCTCGGCCAAATAGTGTCCGATTTTCAAATTTTATACCATTTTGGACTCGTAAGGATGAGTACTAACGACTGGCATCAAAAAATAGAAAATCTAAATTTTGACCCAAATCGACCAAAATGGCAAGGGGTTACATCACGATTTTTATCAAAATCGGGTTCGGTTCGAAAATAAAACCTTTTTTGATGATTTTTTTGAATATCTCGGCCAAATAGTGTCCGATTTTCAAATTTTATACCATTTTGGACTCGTAAGGATGAGTACTAACGACTGGCATCAAAAAATAGAAAATCTAAATTTTGACCCAAAACGACCAAAATGGCAAGGGGTTACATCACGATTTTTATCAAAATCGGGTTCGGTTCGAAAATCAAACCTTTTTTGATGATTTTTTTGAATATCTCGGCCAAATAGTGTCCGATTTTCAAATTTTATACCATTTTGGACTCGTAAGGATCAGTACTAACGACTGGCATCAAAAAATAGAAAATCTAAATTTTGACCCAAATCGACCAAAATGGCAAGGGGTTACATCACGATTTTTATCAAAATCGGGTTCGGTTCGAAAATACAACCTTTTTTGATGATTTTTTTGAATATCTCGGCCAAATAGTGTCCGATTTTCAAATTTTATACCATTTTGGACTCGTAAGGATGAGTACTAACGACTGGCATCAAAAAATAGAAAATCTAAATTTTGACCCAAAACGACCAAAATGGCAAGGGGTTACATCACGATTTTTATCAAAATCGGGTTCGGTTCGAAAATCAAACCTTTTTTGATGATTTTTTTGAATATCTCGGCCAAATAGTGTCCGATTTTCAAATTTTATACCATTTTGGACTCGTAAGGATGAGTACTAACGACTGGCATCAAAAAATAGAAAATCTAAATTTTGACCCAAATCGACCAAAATGGCAAGGGGTTACATCACGATTTTTATCAAAATCGGGTTCGGTTCGAAAATACAACCTGTTTTGATGATTTTTTTGAATATCTCGGCCAAATAGTGTCCGATTTTCAAATTTTATACCATTTTGGACTCGTAAGGATGAGTACTAACGACTGGCATCAAAAAATAGAAAATCTAAATTTTGACCCAAATCGACCAAAATGGCAAGGGGTTACATCACGATTTTTATCAAAATCGGGTTCGGTTCGAAAATACAACCTTTTTTGATGATTTTTTTGAATATCTCGGCCAAATAGTGTCCGATTTTCAAATTTTATACCATTTTGGACTCGTAAGGATGAGTACTAACGACTGGCATCAAAAAATAGAAAATCTAAATTTTGACCCAAATCGACCAAAATGGCAAGGGGTTACATCACGATTTTTATCAAAATCGGGTTCGGTTCGAAAATACAACCTTTTTTGATGATTTTTTTGAATATCTCGGCCAAATAGTGTCCGATTTTCAAATTTTATACCATTTTGGACTCGTAAGGATGAGTACTACGACTGGCATCAAAAAATAGAAAATCTAAATTTTGACCCAAATCGACCAAAATGGCAAGGGGTTACATCACGATTTTTATCAAAATCGGGTTCGGTTCGAAAATACAACCTTTTTTGATGATTTTTTTGAATATCTCGGCCAAATAGTCCGATTTTCAAATTTTATACCATTTTGGACTCG
>NW_020824979.1:0-32444 GCF_003285875.2 Drosophila novamexicana | reverse complement strand
CCAGACAGGAAATACAAGCAGACCTAGGAACGTCTGTCTTAATTAAGGGGAGGGTGGTCCACAAGGACAACCTAAAATAGTTTTACCTTATATTTAGTTAGGAAATAAGTTCCCCAAGACAAAGCACCACAATTTCACCGCTTAATCCAATTACAGGTTCACCTTCATAGCGCTTACCATCCTTGCAATAGCAAATGCTCGAATCACCGACTTCTCGCATGCCAACTACATCCCGGTAATAGACGGTGAAGTATTGGTGTTCGAACACCGTGAATACTTAAGACACACTAGTAACCTTTCCGAATTCGTTAACATAATAGAAGAAACAGAAAAATTGTCCGATTTGTTCCCACAATCACATATGCGCAAACTGCTTGATGTTGATTCCGACCACTTAAAAACACTACTGTCCGTACTCAAGATACACCATAGAATGGCTAGAAGTTTAGACTTCCTAGGCACAGCCCTGAAGGTAGTAGCAGGTACCCCAGATGCCTCTGATTTCTTAAAAATCAGGGTAACAGAAGCACAATTAATCGAATCAAATTCCAAACAAATAGCCATAAATTCCGAGACACAGAAACAAATAAACAAACTAACTGATACCGTAAACCAGATAATAAAAAATAAATTAACTGACACTCCACACTTGTATGAGACGCTTTTGGCTAGAAACAGAATGCTAACCATCGAAATTCAAAATTTAATTCTCACAATAACCTTGGCAAAATCTGGTATAGTAAACCCTACAATATTAAATCACGCAGATTTGAATTCACTTGTCAAACAGGACACTCCAATAGTTAGTTTAATAGAAGCCTCAAAGATTAGGGTCCTTCAGTCCGACGATATAATTCACATACTAATAGCCTTCCCAAGGGTCGAAGCCAGATGCAAAAGGATCACCATCTATCCCGTGTCTCACAATCGCACCATACTACGTCTCGAAGAGAACTCACTGGCCGAATGCGAAAAGGATACCTTTGCAGTCACTGAGTGCATCCAGACCACACACATCAGCTTTTGCGAGCGATCTCGACGCGAGTCCTGCACGACGTTACTCTACGCGGGAAGCATGGCTCAATGCCATACTCAACCCAGTCACCTAAAAGAAGTAATGCCCGTCGATCATGGCGTGATCATCATCAACGAGGCGACTGCCCGCGTCCGCACAGATGATAGCCCCGAAGTAAACGCAAAAGGAACACACTTAATAACATTTGAACGAGTAACTATCGTCAACGGAACCGAGTTTATAAACGAGCGGAAAGCAATGGATAAAATTCCCGGCATCGTAAGGTCTCCACTTCTAAGGATCATCGGGCATGACTCGACTCTGAGTATCCCACTACTACACCGAATGAGCAACGAAAACTTACGCTCCATCCAAGAGGTGAAGGAAGACATCGATAATGCTGGATCGCCCAAGTTATGGTTCACTGGCGGAGTAATACTGAATGTGGGTCTCATTGCCTCACTCATCCTTGTCCAGGCAATAAGGAAGAGACGAGCATCGATAAAAATCCAAGGTGTGATCGACAACTTTAACATGGCCGAGGACGGCCATAAATTTGAGGGGGGGGGCAGTTAACACATAAATACTATAGCAACTAAGCAACAACACATGAATGATGCTGACACGCCAAATTGTGAGTTCAGTGCTCTGCACTGGCAACAATCAGCAGCGATCGCACGACACTTCTTTGCTGGTGTGCTGCGACGCTGAGAATGCTGAGTCGGCATGCCGACTGTGGTCCGATGGCGCGACGCATTGACTTTGCTAAGTAGAATTATGTTTTGCATTTGTCTTTAGCTTCAGTTCGCTTTTTAATAAAGAAGACACAAGTTGTCTATTTCGTACTCCGGCTCATAACCGTAACATTTGTTCTTATTGATCACATTATTGCACCACAAGGGCAATAATCACCAAAGGGGACGAAGTCAAGTCCTCCAACGTAATCATCATAAAAATCGTATCAGTGTTCACCTTGGATTGACTTCCTCACGGAAGCGACGCTGAACCTGGAATTCACAATCAGCAGCTACGCGGGATCCCCACGGCTACCTGCTACTACACCTAAATAACCCTAATCGACTCGGCTATGGATGCTGATCAAGAATATATACTTTAGGGGGTCGGAGATGCTTCCTTCTGCCTGTTACATACATTTGGCTTTCGCACAAATACAATATACCCTTATGCCCATTTTTAATGGGTTCAGGGTATAAAAACAGATCTGTTTCATTCTTGAGAATTTTTTGGCAGTTCTGGACATTTTTTATATTCCGTCCCTTGCTATATATCCATAAAAAAGGTCTATTGCCACGCATTATGATTGTACAATTTTTACTTTCCGTGCACTGCTCGGATTTTCAGATGCGCCAAATCTTTCTGAGCAAGAAATGCTCAACTCGTAATAGGACAACTGTTCTTCGTCCTCAACACGAACACTTTGCAGTTCTTCATTGGCCTGTTCTATGGCATTTACAAGCATATAATCTTCATCTGGTTGACAGTTACCTGATGAAGTTTTTGCTGTGTTGATTTTCATAGACAACATTTTCGAAATTATCGCGTTGAATTCAACGTCTTGATTAAGCTGTGACAAAATTAGAAAGAAAACATTGGAATCTGCCCTCCAAATATCTTGAGAAAGCTTTAAAACTGAATTTATTGTGAGAATCAACCCATCAATGCAATAGACCGTTTTGGGATAACGACATTTCATGAAATAGTATCTCATTTCAGTTATGTATTTTTCTATTTCATTATTGTTCTGTAAAGCTGATTTAAATGGGTTTTTATCTTTTAGAACATTGCTATATAAACAATCAAAAAGCTTATTAACCCTTTCAATAAATTTGGCTGTCGAGAGTGCAACATATCGGCAATCAGCGAAATTGCCATTTTGAATTAATGTTTTGATGGCAGAAGCAACTGTATGACTAAAAATCTGAGTAGCATATTAAACTTTCATTTTTTCGAAAGAGTTGGGGTATATATGTTTCCTAGAAAGCTTTGGACATAATCGAGTAGAAGTGTTATCAGTGTCAATCTGAAATAATTTAACTAATATTTGCCATGACACTGTACCACTAAACGTTTCGAGAAAGTTTCGCATTTAAATATTGCGAAGAGACTTAAACAAATGAGGAACATCGTATATACATATATATTTTGTCATCGATGGTAAAATAAGGCACCATATTGACACCATATTTTGTAAAAGCACCACGGTTATTTGAGCCATGGTCGCATACAATTGCTCTTATATTAAGACCTAAAGAATGAGCGGTTCTTAAGTTATTTTCAATCTGATGTTTTAACTTTAATGCGGATAGTCCAGTGGACGTAGCAAAATAACTTAAAACAAATTTCCAATTGTCATAAAGGCCTCTAACCATAAAAACTGAAATTTGGTTGCAGAACGCAGGTGTTTTTTCTACACCATCGTCCGTAAATCCTTTAATTTCATCCCGACGTGAATTATATTGCAGACCTCTCTTAATGGACCTCTCATCAAATAATAACACAGCCTGCTTACTTTTTTCATCCATTTTTTATGAATTTGATAAATACACATTTAGGGCTGGAACCGAATATTTAACCGGAGCACACCTAGCCAAGGACGATTTAGAAGGAAGATTTAGATGCAGATTATTTCGCATAAAATCGTATGCTTTTGCAGAATAAAAGCGTATGCTTTTGCGCCACAACTTTCTCTTCCTCTTCCCAAGAATTCTTATTTTTAAGCAACATTTTACAGACTGTTTTTGAATTCTTAGATAAGAATGGTTTGCTATCAAGTATTGCAAATATATTTATATTTTTCCTGCTGAAATTCCTTGTTTTCTTTATTCTTTCCGTTCTCAATAAAATTTGAAACTTTCTCTTATAAAGCTGGACTTGCTTATATTCCTTTGTAAATTTTTGGAAAAATTCCCAATACTTATTTCGGTAATATAATTCATTTTGTTCCTTTTTCAAGCAGTTTGGACAAAATCTAATGTCCTGACTATCCTTCTCCGCACTAAATGAAATGTTATCATATAATTCAGGGAACCCCACATTGTTACTTAATTACATTTTGTGTTTTCTGGGTCATTATATTGTGATATTTTGACTAAACTAGCTGAATCAGATAGTTCTATAACATGCTCACAATCAATTCTTGTTGTTTGTTTCTACTGTGAAATTGTTTTTTTTTAATGCCGAAAATGTTTCGATATTTTCGTCTTCATTTCAAAATGTGAACGTGTCAATACTGTCCCTAGCCCTAGTTATGTTAATACTTAAATTTGAAGAGGCAAAAAATCTCAGACTGGGCACTGCATTTTTTTTATACCCTGAACCCATTAAAAATGGCTATAAGGGTATATTGTATTTGTGCAAAATCCAAATGTATGTATCAGGCAGAAGGAAGCATCTCCGACCCCATAAAGTATATATATTCTTGATCAGCATCAATATCCGAGTCGATCTAGCCATGTCCGTCCGTCTGTCTGTCCGTCCGTCCTTCCGTCCGTATGTATGAACGCAAGGATCTCAGAACCTATAAGAGCTAGATAAATGAAATTTTAGATGTAGGTGCTCCTAGTGCCTGCGCAGATCGAGTTCGATTCCGATAATCGATAAATTACTCCGTTTCCAAGCAATCGTTAAAAATATCGATATCGATATCCTGTTTTCGGGCAATTTTGGTAAATAACAAGAGGTTCTAGGTTCTATCCTGAACCCAGTCACCAAACTTGACTTATAGCTTCTAAAATAGAATATATGTATATATGCATTTGATGTTGGAAGAAGAGGGTTCAGGGTATCCCATAGTCGGGAGCTCCCGACTAGAACCTCTTCCTTGTTCAACCTCGTCTTGCCTAAATAGTTTTTTTCAAAATGTTTATCGCAGATTAACGCCTTGTCAATATCGGTATTGCCCGGTAATTCACATTTTGTGTCCCATTGACGGCGAAGGCAATCATTTTTAGGAAACTTAAACAGTTTCACATCGCCGTTGTACACTTCAAACCACTTCTTCTTTTATCCTTCACTGTTTCGTTTTTTTTTTATGTTTGTTAATCGCATGAAAAGTTGAAGAAACTATGTAATTCGGTCGACAAGACCGCTCGATTACGTTGTTTGCTGTCAACTAATGCTGCGCGGGTACTTTCGCCTTCTGCAGAAGTATATTTTCAGCAGTTTTTCACAACTTTTTCTTAGAAGTCTGCTGGCTAACGTCTTTTTCATGACATTTAACGCCTAAAATGTCAGGAACTGCCAAAAAATTCTCAAAAACGCAAGTGATCTATTTATGCATTTGTTGACATTGTAAAAAATGTGGGTTAAAGGGTTTTATGAGAGGCAATCTCAAACCATTGACCAGCTCATATGCACACATTTGTGAGTGTGTGTGTGTGTGTGTGTGTGTGCGGGGCTCGAAATTCAGAAATGCCAAAAACTTCAAATTTTGTCAAATTTGCATCGGGCAGCCAGGCAGGCAGGCTACCAACATGCACAAAAACGCATAAATGCTTCCATCCATATAGAAAAGTGCGTAAGTGTACGTGCTTGGCCGGCCCAAAAAATTATCATGCATGTACACATGCCAGCGATCAGGTACCCTTACCCTTACAACATGCATAGAAAATAGCAATTTTGCACATGAACAGGCCAAACCCTTTAAAAATATCAAACAACTGCCTACTCGAAAGAGTGTGCGTGTGCACAAGGAGCAAGTCGCAAAAATTGAACATTGTCAACTTTTGGTCTTTTCTGAAAAATCTAACAATCCGACGATAAATTTTCCTTGCAGAAAAACGATTTAGATATTTTTGTATTTTAAACAAAATAGGTCCCTACAGTAAACAGAAATTAAATATAAATATTTAATTTAGGTCAATTAATTGTGTATTAAATAATATTATATCAAATTCTTCTCATCATGCCTGACTGGACGAAGAAATACACGATAGAGCATTTAAATGTGAGTGCCTATTGCTACCACAGGCACAAAAGGCACACAATTGAAGAAATAACCTCTGGCTCGCTATTTGTGCGCACATCCACACAACACAAACATAGGAATGTTTGTAGATCTCGCGGTTTTGTGGGAAGCTATGCAGGGAGAAAGAGATGGACGCAAGTGCGCGAAGAAATGAGTGAGAGCGAGGCACATGCATGCACACATATGTTTTTGGGCTGTAAGGATTTAAAAATGGCATACATACATATATTAAGAAAACGCGTCATCAGCCGCAGCGAGAGCGGCTTCATACTGAACGTTCGACTTTTGAGGCCGGCGTTCGGCTGCCACTCTCAGCAGTAACACTCTGTCTGGGCACACTAAAATGGTCGAGGGTACATGTGCGTCAGATTAGCGGCGGTGACTTAGCTCGATTTTTGGTACTTGGTATCGGAAAACGAATCGATCACTTTTAAATGCATTTATTTATGTTTTTAAGCACAGAACCTAATAAATTTAAATGCAGAATTGTAAAAAATTAAATTATTTATGCCTACATTCATTTGTTTTTGAATTTTAATTTTTAATATGGGTAAACCAAGGGGTTGAAATATTAGTTTTCCACCATTCCATAAATATCTAAATTTAGGGATGATGGCCCCGAAAACCGCATATACACGATTAAAGCCTATAGTTTCACCTAGCCAACTGTAAAAATTTGATTGAAATCGTCGGTACCATTTTTAAGATATTTGGAAAAGAGTGCAGCAACCCCAAGTCAGCCCCATATAAAATGACCGCAAAAAATCAACCTTGTTTTCGAGCCCTTATTTCTTAACTCAGAGACAATGGCCCTCAATCCGCGGTATACCCTCTTGTAGATACATATTTTAAGAAACTGGAGGCACTAATTTTAAGTAAATAGACGGTACAGATTTCGAGAAAATTAATTAATTGTAAGCCAACCTCATATAGTTCATTCATAAAGTCTATCGAACTGCTAGTTCCTACATGAACTGAATCACTGCCTGCCATCAGTGTAGAACAATTTTGTACGGAATTGGGCGGGAACCAATTCAATTTGAATTATATGTAATCATGAAAAAATGGAAAGGACTCACAGTTAATAAAATTAATAAGTCAAAGCAAATTATATGTGAAGTATTAACTCATACTTAATAGCAAAGTTTATGGAATAATTGCATTTTTCCATTTTTTTCATTACATCCCATGTTAACATTACTGTTAAATGGCAACCATATTTTAAACTTTATTATAAAATTTCTCCGAAAACGGCCCCAAATGCATGGTAGTTTAACATATAGATCGCGAATTATCAATAATTTTGCTAGTTTTTTTTGCATAACAGGGGATATAATAGGAAAAATAGTAAAATGCGAATTTCTCAAAAACTGGCTGGACGATTTTCTTGATGTAAAAAGCAAAATGATTGATAACTTTAATTGATTGATAAAGTTTAAAATATAGTTGCCATTTAACAGTATATATATATATATATATATATATATATATATATATATATCTAATATTGCCAGCATGTTTTTTTGCATTAACATAGGATGTTATGAGAGAAATAGAAAAATGAGAATTTCTCAAAATCTGTACCGATGATTTTAATGAAATAAATAGCAAAATGATTGATAAATTGTGCTCTATATGCACAACTACCGTGCATTTGGGGCCGTTTTCGGAGAAATTAAATAATAAAGTTTAAAATACGGCTGCCATTTACCGGTATGATGTCTAATATTGCTAGCATGTTTTTTTGCATTAAGATAGGATGTTATGAGAGAAATAGAAAAATGAGAATTTCTCAAAATCTGTACCGATGATTTTAATGAAATAAATAGCAAAATGATTGATAAATCGTGCTCTATATGCACAACTACCGTGAATTTGGGGGCGTTTTCGGAGAAATTAAATAATAAAGTTTAAAAAATGGCTGCCATTTAACAGTATGATATCTAATATTGCCAGCATGTTTTTTTTTTTTGCATTAAAATAGGATGTTATGAGAGAAATAGAAAAATGAGAATTTCTCAAAATCTGTACCGATGATTTTAATGAAATAAATATCAAAATGATTGATAAATCGTGCTCTATATGCACAACTACCGTGCATTTGGGGCCGTTTTCGGAAAACTTTAATAATAAAGTTTAAAATATGGCTGCCATTTAACAGTATGATATCTAATATTGCCAGCATATTTTTTTGCATTAAGATAGGATTTTATAAGAGAAATAGAAAACTGTACCGATGATTTTAATGAAATAAATAGCAAAATGATTGATAAATCGTGCTCTATATGCACAACTACCGTGAATTTGGGGCCATTTTCGGAGAAATTAAATAATAAAGTTTAAAATATGGCTGCCATTTAACAGTATGATATCTAATATTGCCAGCATGTTTTTTTGCGTTAACATAGGATGTTATGAGAGAAATAGAAAAATGAGAATTTTTTCAAAATCTGTACCGATGATTTTAATGAAATAAATAGCATAATGATTGATAAATAGTGCTCTATATGCACAACTACCGTGCATTTGGGGCCGTTTTCGGAGAAATTTAATAATAAAGTTTAAAATATGGCTGCCATTTAACAGTATGATATCTAATATAGCCAGCATGTTTTTTTTTGCATTAACATAGGATGTTATGAGAGAAATAGAAAAATGAGAATTTCTCAAAGTCTGTACCGATGATTTTAATGAAATAAATAGCAAAATGATTGATAAATCGTGCTCTATATGCACAACTACCGTGCATTTGGGGCCGTTTTCGGAGAAATTAAATAATAAAGTTTAAAATATGGCTGCCATTTAACAGTATGATATCTAATATTGCCAACCTTTTTCATTTTGCATTAACATAGGATGTTATGAGAGAAATAGAAAAATGGAATTTCTCAAAATCTGTACCGATGATTTTAATGAAATAAATAGCAAAATGATTGATAAATCGTGCTCTATATGCACAACTACCGTGCATTTGGGGCCGTTTTCGGAGAAATTTAATAATAAAGTTTAAAATATGGCTGCCATTTAACAGTATGATATCTAATATAGCCAGCATGTTTTTTTTTGCATTAACATAGGATGTTATGAGAGAAATAGAAAAATGAGAATTTCTCAAAGTCTGTACCGATGATTTTAATGAAATAAATAGCAAAATGATTGATAAATCGTGCTCTATATGCACAACTACCGTGCATTTGGGGCCGTTTTCGGAGAAATTAAATAATAAAGTTTAAAATATGGCTGCCATTTAACAGTATGATATCTAATATTGCCAACCTTTTTCATTTTGCATTAACATAGGATGTTATGAGAGAAATAGAAAAATGGAATTTCTCAAAATCTGTACCGATGATTTTAATGAAATAAATAGCAAAATGATTGATAAATCGTGCTCTATATGCACAACTACCGTGCATTTGGGGCCATTTTCGGAGAAATTAAATAATAAAGTTTAAAATATGGTTGCCATTTAACAGTATGATATCTAATATTGCCAGCATGTTTTTTTGCGTTAACATAGGATGTTATGAGAGAAATAGAAAAATGAGAATTTCTCAAAATCTGTACCGATGATTTTAATGAAATAAATAGCAAAATGATTGATAAATCGTGCTTTATATGCACAACTACCGTGCATTTTGAGCCATTTTCGGAGAAATTAAATAATAAAGTTTAAAATATGGTTGCCATTTAACAGTATGATATCTAATATTGCCAGCATGTTTTTTTGGGTTAACATATGATGTTATGAGAGAAATAGAAAAATGAGAATTTCTCAAAATCTGTACCGATGATTTTAATGAAATAAATAGCAAAATGATTGATAAATCGTGCTTTATATGCACAACTACCGTGCATTTGGAGCCGTTTTCGGAGAAATTAAAGAATAAAGTTTAAAATATGGTTGCCATTTAACAGTATGATATCTAATATTGCCAGCATGTTTTTTGCATTAAGATAGGATGTTATGAGAGAAATAGAAAAGTGAGAATTTCTCAAAATCTGTACCGATGATTTTAATGAAATAAATAGCAAAATGATTGATAAATCGTGCTCTATATGCACAACTACCGTGCATTTGGGGCTGTTTTCGGAGAAATTAAATAATAAAGTTTAAAATATAGCTGCCATTTAACAGTATGATATCTAATATTGCCAACCTTTATTATTTTGCATTAACATGGGATGTTATGAGAGAAATAGAAAAATGAGAATTTCTCAAAATCTGTACCGATGATTTTAATGAAATAAATAGCAAAATGATTGATAAATCGTGCTCTATATGCACAACTACCGTGCATTTGGGGGCGTTTTCGGAGAAATTAAATAATAAAGTTTAAAAAATGGCTGCCATTTAACAGTATGATATCTAATATTGCCAACCTTTTTTATTTTGCATTAACATGGGATGTTATGAGAGAAATAGAAAAATGAGAATTTCTCAAAATCTGTACCGATGATTTTAATGAAATAAATAGCAAAATGATTGATAAATCGTGCTCTATATGCACAACTACCGTGCATTTGGGGCCGTTTTCGGAGAAATTTAATAATAAAGTTTAAAATATGGCTGCCATTTAACAGTATGATATCTAATATAGCCAGCATGTTTTTTTTTGCATTAACATAGGATGTTATGAGAGAAATAGAAAAATGAGAATTTCTCAAAGTCTGTACCGATGATTTTAATGAAATAAATAGCAAAATGATTGATAAATCGTGCTCTATATGCACAACTACCGTGCATTTGGGGCCATTTTCGGAGAAATTAAATAATAAAGTTTAAAATATGGTTGCCATTTAACAGTATGATATCTAATATTGCCAGCATGTTTTTTGCATTAAGATAGGATGTTATGAGAGAAATAGAAAAATGAGAATTTCTCAAAATCTGTACCGATGATTTTAATGAAATAAATAGCAAAATGATTGATAAATCGTGCTTTATATGCACAACTACCGTGCATTTGGAGCCATTTTCGGAGAAATTAAATAATAAAGTTTAAAATATGGCTGCCATTTAACAGTATGATATCTAATATTGCCAGCATGTTTTTTTGGGTTAACATATGATGTTATGAGAGAAATAGAAAAATGAGAATTTCTCAAAATCTATACCGATGATTTTAATGAAATAAATAGCAAAATGATTGATAAATCGTGCTTTATATGCACAACTACCGTGCATTTGGAGCCGTTTTCGGAGAAATTAAAGAATAAAGTTTAAAATATGGTTGCCATTTAACAGTATGATATCTAATATTGCCAGCATGTTTTTTGCATTAAGATAGGATGTTATGAGAGAAATAGAAAAATGAGAATTTCTCAAAATCTGTACCGATGATTTTAATGAAATAAATAGCAAAATGATTGATAAATCGTGCTCTATATGCACAACTACCGTGCATTTGGGGCTGTTTTCGGAGAAATTAAATAATAAAGTTTAAAATATAGCTGCCATTTAACAGTATGATATCTAATATTGCCAACCTTTATTATTTTGCATTAACATGGGATGTTATGAGAGAAATAGAAAAATGAGAATTTCTCAAAATCTGTACCGATGATTTTAATGAAATAAATAGCAAAATGATTGATAAATCGTGCTCTATATGCACAACTACCGTGCATTTGGGGCCATTTTCGGAGAAATTAAATAATAAAGTTTAAAATATGGTTGCCATTTAACAGTATGATATCTAATATTGCCAGCATGTTTTTTGCATTAAGATAGGATGTTATGAGAGAAATAGAAAAATGAGAATTTCTCAAAATCTGTACCGATGATTTTAATGAAATAAATAGCAAAATGATTGATAAATCGTGCTTTATATGCACAACTACCGTGCATTTGGAGCCATTTTCGGAGAAATTAAATAATAAAGTTTAAAATATGGCTGCCATTTAACAGTATGATATCTAATATTGCCAGCATGTTTTTTTGGGTTAACATATGATGTTATGAGAGAAATAGAAAAATGAGAATTTCTCAAAATCTATACCGATGATTTTAATGAAATAAATAGCAAAATGATTGATAAATCGTGCTTTATATGCACAACTACCGTGCATTTGGAGCCGTTTTCGGAGAAATTAAAGAATAAAGTTTAAAATATGGTTGCCATTTAACAGTATGATATCTAATATTGCCAGCATGTTTTTTGCATTAAGATAGGATGTTATGAGAGAAATAGAAAAATGAGAATTTCTCAAAATCTGTACCGATGATTTTAATGAAATAAATAGCAAAATGATTGATAAATCGTGCTCTATATGCACAACTACCGTGCATTTGGAGCCATTTTCGGAGAAATTAAATAATAAAGTTTAAAATATGGCTGCCATTTAACAGTATGATATCTAATATTGCCAGCATGTTTTTTTGGGTTAACATATGATGTTATGAGAGAAATAGAAAAATGAGAATTTCTCAAAATCTATACCGATGATTTTAATGAAATAAATAGCAAAATGATTGATAAATCGTGCTTTATATGCACAACTACCGTGCATTTGGAGCCGTTTTCGGAGAAATTAAAGAATAAAGTTTAAAATATGGTTGCCATTTAACAGTATGATATCTAATATTGCCAGCATGTTTTTTGCATTAAGATAGGATGTTATGAGAGAAATAGAAAAATGAGAATTTCTCAAAATCTGTACCGATGATTTTAATGAAATAAATAGCAAAATGATTGATAAATCGTGCTCTATATGCACAACTACCGTGCATTTGGGGCTGTTTTCGGAGAAATTAAATAATAAAGTTTAAAATATAGCTGCCATTTAACAGTATGATATCTAATATTGCCAACCTTTATTATTTTGCATTAACATGGGATGTTATGAGAGAAATAGAAAAATGAGAATTTCTCAAAATCTGTACCGATGATTTTAATGAAATAAATAGCAAAATGATTGATAAATCGTGCTCTATATGCACAACTACCGTGCATTTGGGGGCGTTTTCGGAGAAATTAAATAATAAAGTTTAAAAAATGGCTGCCATTTAACAGTATGATATCTAATATTGCCAACCTTTTTTATTTTGCATTAACATGGGATGTTATGAGAGAAATAGAAAAATGAGAATTTCTCAAAATCTGTACCGATGATTTTAATGAAATAAATAGCAAAATGATTGATAAATCGTGCTCTATATGCACAACTACCGTGCATTTGGGGCCGTTTTCGGAGAAATTAAATAATAAAGTTTAAAATATGGCTGCCATTTAACAGTATGATATCTAATATTGCCAACATTTTTTATTTTGCATTAACATGGGATGTTATGAGAGAAATAGAAAAATGAGAATTTCTCAAAATCTGTACCGATGATTTTAATGAAATCAATAGCAAAATGATTGATAAATCGTGCTCTATATGCACAACTACCTTGCATTTGGGGCCGTTTTCGGAAAACTTTAATAATAAAGTTTAAAATATGGCTGCCATTTAACAGTATGATATCTAATATTGCCAGCCAATTTTTTTCCATTAAGATAGGATTTTATAAGAGAAATAGAAAAATGAGAATTTCTCAAAATCTGTACCGATGATTTTAATGAAATAAATAGCAAAATAATTGATAAATCGTACTCTATATGCACAACTACCGTGCATTTGGGGCCATTTTCGGAGAAATTAAATAATAAAGTTTAAAATATGGCTGCCATTTAACAGTATGATATCTAATATGGCCAGCATGTTTTTTTTTTGCATTAACATAGGATGTTATGAGAGAAATAGAAAAATGAGAATTTCTCAAAATCTGTACCGATGATTTTAATGAAATAAATAGCAAAATGATTGATAAATCGTGCTTTATATGCACAACTACCGTGCATTTGGGGCCGTTTTCGGAGAAATTAAATAATAAAGTTTAAAATATGGCTGCCATTTAACAGTATGATATCTAATATTGCCAACCTTTTTTATTTTGCATTAACATAGGATGTTATGAGAGAAATAGAAAAATGAGAATTTCTCAAAATCTGTACCGATGATTTTAATGAAATAAATAGCAAAATGATTGATAAATCGTGCTCTATATGCACAACTACCGTGCATTTGGGGGCGTTTTCGGAGAAATTAAATAATTAAGTTTAAAATATGGTTGCCATTTAACAGTATGATATCTAATATTGCCAGCATGTTACTTTGCATTAAGATAGGATGTTATGAGAGAAATAGAAAAATGAGAATTTCTCAAAATCTGTACCGATGATTTTAATGAAATAAATAGCAAAATGATTGATAAATCGTGCTCTATATGCACAACTACCGTGCATTTGGGTCCGTTTTCGGAGAAATTAAATAACAAAGTTTAAAATATGGCTACCATTTAACAGTATGATATCTTATATTGCCAACCTTTTTTATTTTGCATTAACATAAGATGTTATGAGAGAAATAGAAAAATGAGAATTTCTCAAAATCTGTACCGATGATTTTAATGAAATAAATAGCAAAATGATTGATAAATCGTGCTCTATATGCACAACTACCTTGCATATGGGGGCGTTTTCGGAGAAATTAAATAATAAAGTTTAAAATATGGCTGCCATTTAACAGTATGATATCTAATATTGCCAGCATGTTTTTTTTGCATTAACATAGGATGTTATGAGAGAAATAGAAAAATGAGAATTTCTCAAAATTTGTACCGATGATTTTAATGAAATAAATAGCAAAATGATTGATAAATCGTGCTCTTTATGCACAACTACCGTGCATTTGGGTCGTTTTCGGAAAACTTTAATAATAAAGTTTAAAATATGGCTGCCATTTAACAGTATGATATCTAATATTGCCAACCTTTTTTTTTTGGATTAACATAGGATGTTATGAGAGAAATAGAAAAATGAGAATTTCTCAAAATCTGTACCGATGATTTTAATGAAATAAATAGCAAAATGATTGATAAATCGTGCTCTATATGCACAACTACCGTGCATTTGAGGCGTTTTCGGAGAAATTAAATAATAAAGTTTAAAATATGGTTGCCATTTAACAGTATGATATCTAATATAGCCAGCATGTTTTTTTGCATTAAGATAGGATGTTATGAGAGAAATAGAAAAATGAGAATTTCTCAAAATCTGTACCGATGATTTTAATGAAATAAATAGCAAAATGATTGATAAATCGTGCTCTATATGTACAACTACCGTGCATTTTGGGGGCGTTTTCGGAGAAATTAAATAATAAAGTTTAAAATATGGCTGCCATTTAACAGTATGATATCTAATATGGCCAGCATGTTTTTTTTTTGCATTAACATGGGATGTTATGAGAGAAATAGAAAAATGAGAATTTCTCAAAATCTGTACCGATGATTTTAATGAAATAAATAGCAAAATGATTGATAAATCGTGCTCTATATGCACAACTACCGTGCATTTGGGGCCGTTTTCGGAGAAATTAAATAATAAAGTTTAAAATATGGCTGCCATTTAACAGTATGATATCTAATATTGCCAACATTTTTTATTTTGCATTAACATGGGATGTTATGAGAGAAATAGAAAAATGAGAATTTCTCAAAATCTGTACCGATGATTTTAATGAAATCAATAGCAAAATGATTGATAAATCGTGCTCTATATGCACAACTACCTTGCATTTGGGGCCGTTTTCGGAAAACTTTAATAATAAAGTTTAAAATATGGCTGCCATTTAACAGTATGATATCTAATATTGCCAGCCAATTTTTTTCCATTAAGATAGGATTTTATAAGAGAAATAGAAAAATGAGAATTTCTCAAAATCTGTACCGATGATTTTAATGAAATAAATAGCAAAATAATTGATAAATCGTACTCTATATGCACAACTACCGTGCATTTGGGGCCATTTTCGGAGAAATTAAATAATAAAGTTTAAAATATGGCTGCCATTTAACAGTATGATATCTAATATGGCCAGCATGTTTTTTTTTTTGCATTAACATAGGATGTTATGAGAGAAATAGAAAAATGAGAATTTCTCAAAATCTGTACCGATGATTTTAATGAAATAAATAGCAAAATGATTGATAAATCGTGCTTTATATGCACAACTACCGTGCATTTGGGGCCGTTTTCGGAGAAATTAAATAATAAAGTTTAAAATATGGCTGCCATTTAACAGTATGATATCTAATATTGCCAACCTTTTTTATTTTGCATTAACATAGGATGTTATGAGAGAAATAGAAAAATGAGAATTTCTCAAAATCTGTACCGATGATTTTAATGAAATAAATAGCAAAATGATTGATAAATCGTGCTCTATATGCACAACTACCGTGCATTTGGGGGCGTTTTCGGAGAAATTAAATAATTAAGTTTAAAATATGGTTGCCATTTAACAGTATGATATCTAATATTGCCAGCATGTTACTTTGCATTAAGATAGGATGTTATGAGAGAAATAGAAAAATGAGAATTTCTCAAAATCTGTACCGATGATTTTAATGAAATAAATAGCAAAATGATTGATAAATCGTGCTCTATATGCACAACTACCGTGCATTTGGGTCCGTTTTCGGAGAAATTAAATAACAAAGTTTAAAATATGGCTACCATTTAACAGTATGATATCTTATATTGCCAACCTTTTTTATTTTGCATTAACATAAGATGTTATGAGAGAAATAGAAAAATGAGAATTTCTCAAAATCTGTACCGATGATTTTAATGAAATAAATAGCAAAATGATTGATAAATCGTGCTCTATATGCACAACTACCTTGCATATGGGGGCGTTTTCGGAGAAATTAAATAATAAAGTTTAAAATATGGCTGCCATTTAACAGTATGATATCTAATATTGCCAGCATGTTTTTTTTGCATTAACATAGGATGTTATGAGAGAAATAGAAAAATGAGAATTTCTCAAAATTTGTACCGATGATTTTAATGAAATAAATAGCAAAATGATTGATAAATCGTGCTCTTTATGCACAACTACCGTGCATTTGGGTCGTTTTCGGAAAACTTTAATAATAAAGTTTAAAATATGGCTGCCATTTAACAGTATGATATCTAATATTGCCAACCTTTTTTTTTTGGATTAACATAGGATGTTATGAGAGAAATAGAAAAATGAGAATTTCTCAAAATCTGTACCGATGATTTTAATGAAATAAATAGCAAAATGATTGATAAATCGTGCTCTATATGCACAACTACCGTGCATTTGAGGCGTTTTCGGAGAAATTAAATAATAAAGTTTAAAATATGGTTGCCATTTAACAGTATGATATCTAATATAGCCAGCATGTTTTTTTGCATTAAGATAGGATGTTATGAGAGAAATAGAAAAATGAGAATTTCTCAAAATCTGTACCGATGATTTTAATGAAATAAATAGCAAAATGATTGATAAATCGTGCTCTATATGTACAACTACCGTGCATTTTGGGGGCGTTTTCGGAGAAATTAAATAATAAAGTTTAAAATATGGCTGCCATTTAACAGTATGATATCTAATATGGCCAGCATGTTTTTTTTTTGCATTAACATATGATGTTATGAGAGAAATAGAAAAATGAGAATTTCTCAAAATCTGTACCCATGATTTTAATGAAATAAATAGCAAAATGATTGATAAATCGTGCTCTATATGCACAACTACCGTGCATTTGGGGCCGTTTTCGGAGAAATTAAATAATAAAGTTTAAAATATGGCTACCATTTAACAGTATGATATCTAATATTGCCAACCTTTTTTATTTTGCATTAACATAGGATGTTATGAGAGAAATAGAAAAATGAGAATTTCTCAAAATCTGTACCGATGATTTTAATGAAATAAATGGCAAAATGATTGATAAATCGTGCTCTATATGCACAACTACCGTGCATTTGGGGGCGTTTTCGGAGAAATGAATTAATAAAGTTTAAAATATGGCTGCCATTTAACAGTATGATATCTAATATGGCCAGCATGTTTTTTTTTTTTGCATTAACATATGATGTTATGAGAGAAATAGAAAAATGAGAATTTCTCAAAATCTGTACCGATGATTTTAATGAAATAAATAGCAAAATGATTGATAAATCGTGCTTTATATGCACAACTACCGTGCATTTGCGGCCGTTTTCGGAGAAATTAAATAATAAAGTTTAAAATATGGTTGCCATTTAACAGTATGATATCTAATATTGCCAGCATGTTTTTTTGCATTAAGATAGGATGTTATGAGAGAAATAGAAAAATGAGAATTTCTCAAAATCTGTACCGATGATTTTAATGAAATAAATAGCAAAATGATTGATAAATCGTGCTCTATATGCACAACTACCGTGCATTTGGGGCCGTTTTCGGAGAAAAGTTTAAAATATGGCTGCCACATGACAGTATGATATCTAATATTGCCAACCTTTTTTATTTTGCATTAACATAGGCTGTTATGAGAGAAATAGAAAAATGAGAGTTTCTCAAAATCTGTACCGATGATTTTAATGAAATAAATAGCAAAATGATTGATAAATCGTGCTTTATATGCACAACTACAGTGCATTTGGAGCCGTTTTCGCAGAAATTAAATAATAAAGTTTAAAATATGGTTGCCATTTAACAGTATGATATCTAATATTGCCAGCATGTTTTTTGCATTAAGATAGAATGTTATGAGAGAAATAGAAAAATGAGAATTTCTCAAAATCTGTACCGATGATTTTAATGAAATAAATAGCAAAATGATTGATAAATCGTGCTCTATATGCACAACTACCGTGCATTTGGGGGCGTTTTCGGAGAAACTAAATAATAAAGTTTAAAATATGGCTGCCATTTAACAGTATGATATCTAATATTGCCAGCATGTTTTTTTGCATTAAGATAGGATGTTATGAGAGAAATAGAAAAATGAGAATTTCTCAAAATCTGTACCGATGATTTTAATGAAAAAAATAGCAAAATGATTGATAAATCGTGGTCTATATGCATAACTACCGTGAATTTGGGGCCATTTTCGAAGAAATTAAATAATAAAGTTTAAAATATGGCTGCCATTTAACAGTATGATATCTAATATGGCCAGCATGTCTTTTTTTTGCATTAAGATAGGATGTTATGAGAGAAATAGAAAAATGAGAATTTCTCAAAATCTGTACCGATGATTTTAATGAAAAAAATATCAAAATGATTGATAATTCGTGCTCTATATGCACAACTACCGTGCATTTGGGGCCGTTTTCGGAGAAATTAAATAATAAAGTTTAAAATATGGCTGCCATTTAACAGTATGATATCTAATATTGACAACCTTTTTTATTTTGCATTAACATAGGATGTTATGAGAGAAATAGAAAAATGAGAATTTCTCAAAATCTGTACCGATGATTTTAATGAAATAAATAGCAAAATGATTGATAAATCGTGCTCTATATGCACAACTACCGTGCATTTGGAGCCGTTTTCGGAGAAATTAAATAATAAAGTTTAAAATATGGCTGCCATTTAACAGTATGATATCTAATATTGCCAGCATGTTTTTTTGCATTAAGATAGGATGTTATGAGAGAAATAGAAAAATGAGAATTTCTCAAAATCTGTACCGATGATTTTAATGAAATAAATAGAAAAATGATTGATAAATCGTGCTCTTTATGCACAGCTACCGTGCATTTGGGGCCATTTTCGGAGAAATTTAATAATAAAGTTTGAAATATGGCTGCCATTTAACATTATGATATCTAATATTGCCAGCATGTTTTTTTTTTTTTGCATTAACATAGGATGTTATGAGAGAAAAGAAAAATGAGCATTTCTCAAAATCTGTACCGATGATTTTAATGAAATAAATAGCAAAATGATTGATAAATCGTGCTCTATATGTACAACTACCGTGCATTTTGGGACGTTTTCGGAGAAATTAAATAATAAAGTTTAAAATATGGCTGCCATTTAACAGTATGATATCTAATATTGCCAGCATGTTTTTTTTTTTGCATTTACATATGATGTTATGAGAGAAATAGAAAAATGAGAATTTCTCAAAATCTGTACCGATGATTTTAATGAAATAAATAGCAAAATGATTGATAAAACGTGCTCTATATGCACAACTACCGTGCATTTGGGGGCGTTTTCGGAGAAATTAAATAATAAAGTTTAAAATATGGCTGCCATTTAACAGTATGATATTTAATATTGCCAGCATGTTTTTTTGCATTAAGATAGGATGTTATGAGAGAAATAGAAAAATAAGAATTTCTCAAAATCTGTACCGATGATTTTAATGAAATAAATAGCAAAATGATTGATAAATCGTGCTCTATATGCACAACTACCGTGCATTTGGCGCCGTTTTCGGAGAAATTAAGTAATAAAGTTTAAAATATGGCTGCCATTTAACAGTATGATATCTAATATTGCCAGCATGTTTTTTTGCATTAACATAGGATGTTATGAGAGAAATAGAAAAATGAGAATTTCTCAAAATCTGTACCGATGATTTTAATGAAATAAATAGCAAAATGATTGATAAATCGTGCTCTATATGCACAACTACCGTGCATTTGGCGCCGTTTTCGGAGAAATTAAGTAATAAAGTTTAAAATATGGCTGCCATTTAACAGTATGATATCAAATATTGCCAGCATGTATTTTTGCATTAAGATAGGATGTTATGAGAGAAATAGGAAAATGAGAATTTCTCAAAATCTGTACCGATGATTTTAATGAAATGAATAGAAAAATGATTGATAAATCGTGCTCTATATGCACAGCTACCGTGCATTTGGGGCCATTTTCGGAGAAATTAAATAATAAAGTTTAAAATATAGCTGCCATTTAACAGTATGATATCTAATATTGCCAGCATGTTTTTTTGCATTAAGATAGGATGTAATGAGAGAAATAGAAAAATGAGAATTTCTCAAAATCTGTACCGATGATTTTAATGAAATAAATAGCAAAATGATTGATAAATCGTGCTCTATATGCACAGCTACCGTGCATTTGGGGCCATTTTCGGAGAAATTAAATAATAAAGTTTGAAATATGGCTGCCATTTAACAGTATGATATCTAATATTGCCAGCATGTTTTTTTTTTTGCATTTACATATGATGTTATGAGAGAAATAGAAAAATGAGAATTTCTCAAAATCTGTACCGATGATTTTAATGAAATAAATAGCAAAATGATTGATAAAACGTGCTCTATATGCACAACTACCGTGCATTTGGGGGCGTTTTCGGAGAAATTAAATAATAAAGTTTAAAATATGGCTGCCATTTAACAGTATGATATTTAATATTGCCAGCATGTTTTTTTGCATTAAGATAGGATGTTATGAGAGAAATAGAAAAATAAGAATTTCTCAAAATCTGTACCGATGATTTTAATGAAATAAATAGCAAAATGATTGATAAATCGTGCTCTATATGCACAACTACCGTGCATTTGGCGCCGTTTTCGGAGAAATTAAGTAATAAAGTTTAAAATATGGCTGCCATTTAACAGTATGATATCTAATATTGCCAGCATGTTTTTTTGCATTAACATAGGATGTTATGAGAGAAATAGAAAAATGAGAATTTCTCAAAATCTGTACCGATGATTTTAATGAAATAAATAGCAAAATGATTGATAAATCGTGCTCTATATGCACAACTACCGTGCATTTGGCGCCGTTTTCGGAGAAATTAAGTAATAAAGTTTAAAATATGGCTGCCATTTAACAGTATGATATCAAATATTGCCAGCATGTATTTTTGCATTAAGATAGGATGTTATGAGAGAAATAGGAAAATGAGAATTTCTCAAAATCTGTACCGATGATTTTAATGAAATGAATAGAAAAATGATTGATAAATCGTGCTCTATATGCACAGCTACCGTGCATTTGGGGCCATTTTCGGAGAAATTAAATAATAAAGTTTAAAATATAGCTGCCATTTAACAGTATGATATCTAATATTGCCAGCATGTTTTTTTGCATTAAGATAGGATGTAATGAGAGAAATAGAAAAATGAGAATTTCTCAAAATCTGTACCGATGATTTTAATGAAATAAATAGCAAAATGATTGATAAATCGTGCTCTATATGCACAGCTACCGTGCATTTGGGGCCATTTTCGGAGAAATTAAATAATAAAGTTTGAAATATGGCTGCCATTTAACAGTATGATATCTAATATTGCCAGCATGTTTTTTTTTTGCATTAACATAGGATGTTATGAGAGAAATAGAAAAATGAGCATATCTCAAAATCTGTACCGATGATTTTAATGAAATAAATAGCAAAATGATTGATAAATCGTGCTCTATATGCACAACTACCGTGCCTTTGGGGCCGTTTTCGGAGAAATTAAATAATAAAGTTTAAAATATGGCTGCCATTTAACAGTATGATATCTAATATTGCCAGCATGTTTTTTTGCATTAAGATAGGATGTTATGAGAGAAATAGAAAAATGAGAATTTCTCAAAATCTGTACCGATGATTTTAATGAAATAAATAGCAAAATGATTGATAAATCGTGCTCTATATGCACAACTACCGTGCGTATTTGGCCGTTTTCGGAGAAATTAAATAATAAAGTTTAAAATATGGCTGCCATTTAACAGTATGATATCTAATATTGCCAGCACTTTTTTTTTTTGCATTAACATAGGATGTTATGAGAGAAATAGAAAAATGAGAATTTCTCAAAATCTCTACCGATAATTTTAATGAAATAAATAGCAAAATGATTGAAAAATCGTGCTCTATATGCACAACTACCGTGCATTTGGCGCCGTTTTCGGAGAAATTAAATAATAAAGTTTAAAATATGGCTGCCATTTAACAGTATGATATCTAATATTGCCAGCATGTTTTTTTGCATTAAGATAGGATGTTATGAGAGAAATAGAAAAATGAGAATTTCTCAAAATCTGTACCGATGATTTTAATGAAATAAATAGCAAAATGATTGATAAATCGTGCGCTATATGCACAACTACCGTGCATTTGGGGCCGTTTTCGGAGAAATTAAATAATAAAGTTTAAAATATGGCTGCCATTTAACAGTATGATATCTAATATTGCCAGCACGTTTTTTTTTTGCATTAACATAGGATGTTATGAGAGAAATAGAAAAATGAGAATTTCTCAAAATCTCTACCGATAATTTTAATGAAATAAATAGCAAAATGATTGATAAATCGTGCTCTATATGCACAACTACCGTGCATTTGGGGCCATTTTCGGAGAAATTAAATAATAAAGTTTAAAATATGGCTGCCATTTAACAGTATGATATCTAATATTGCCAGCATGTTTTTTTGCATTAAGATAGGATGTTATGAGAGAAATAGAAAAATGAGAATTTCTCAAAATCTGTACCGATGATTTTAATGAAATAAATAGCAAAATGATTGATAAATCGTGCGCTATATGCACAACTACCGTGCATTTGGCGCCGTTTTCGGAGAAATTAAGTAATAAAGTTTAAAATATGGCTGCCATTTAACAGTATGATATCTAATATTGCCAGCATGTTATTTTGCATTAACATAGGATGTTATGAGAGAAATAGAAAAATGAGAATTTCTCAAAATCTGTACCGATGATTTTAATGAAATAAATAGCAAAATGATTGATAACTCGTGCTCTATATGCACAGCTACCGTGCTTTTGGGGCCATTTTCGGAGAAATTAAATAATAAAGTTTAAAATATAGCTGCCATTTAACAGTATGATATCTAATATTGCCAGCATGTTTTTTTGCATTAAGATAGGATGTAATGAGAGAAATAGAAAAATGATAATTTCTCAAAATCTGTACCGATGATTTTAATGAAATAAATAGCAAAATGATTGATAAATCGTGCTCTATATGCACAGCTACCGTGCATTTGGGGCCATTTTCGGAGAAATTAAATAATAAAGTTTGAAATATGGCTGCCATTTAACAGTATGATATCTAATATTGCCAGCATGTTTTTTTTTTGCATTAACATAGGATGTTATGAGAGAAATAGAAAAATGAGCATTTCTCAAAATCTGTACCGATGATTTTAATGAAATAAATAGCAAAATGATTGATAAATCGTGCTCTATATGCACAACTACCGTGCATTTGGGGCCGTTTTCGGAGAAATTAAATAATAAAGTTTAAAATATGGCTGCCATTTAACAGTATGATATCTAATATTGCCAGCATGTTTTTTTGCATTAAGATAGGATGTTATGAGAGAAATAGAAAAATGAGAATTTCTCAAAATCTGTACCGATGATTTTAATGAAATAAATAGCAAAATGATTGATAAATCGTGCTCTATATGCACAACTACCGTGCATTTGGGGCCATTTACGGAGAAATTAAATAATAAAGTTTAAAATATGGCTGACATTTAACAGTATGATATCTAATATTGCCAGCATGTTTTTTTGCATTAAGATAGGATGTTATGAGAGAAATAGAAAAATAAGAATTTCTCAAAATCTGTACCGATGATTTTAATGAAATAAATAGCAAAATGATTGATAAATCGTGCTCTATATGCACAACTACCGTGCATTTGGCGCCGTTTTCGGAGAAATTAAATAATAAAGTTTAAAATATGGCTGCCATTTAACAGTATGATATCTAATATTGCCAGCATGTTTTTTTGCATTAAGATAGGATGTTATGAGAGAAATAGAAAAATGAGCATTTCTCAAAATCTGTACCGATGATTTTAATGAAATAAATAGCAAAATGATTGATAAATCGTGCTCTATATGCACAACTACCGTGCATTTGGGGCCGTTTTCGGAGAAATTAAATAATAAAGTTTAAAATATGGCTGCCATTTAACAGTATGATATCTAATATTGCCAGCATGTTTTTTTGCATTAAGATAGGATGTTATGAGAGAAATAGAAAAATGAGAATTTCTCAAAATCTGTACCGATGATTTTAATGAAATAAATAGCAAAATGATTGATAAATCGTGCTCTATATGCACAACTACCGTGCATTTGGGGCCATTTACGGAGAAATTAAATAATAAAGTTTAAAATATGGCTGACATTTAACAGTATGATATCTAATATTGCCAGCATGTTTTTTTGCATTAAGATAGGATGTTATGAGAGAAATAGAAAAATGAGAATTTCTCAAAATCTGTACCGATGATTTTAATGAAATAAATAGCAAAATGATTGATAAATCGTGCTCTATATGCACAACTACCGTGCATTTGGGGCCGTTTTCGGAGAAATTAAATAATAAAGTTTAAAATATGGCTGCCATTTAACAGTATGATATCTAATATTGCCAGGATGTTTTTTTGCATTAAGATAGGATGTTATGAGAGAAATAGAAAAATGAGAATTTCTCAAAATCTGTACCGATGATTTTAATGAAATAAATAGCAAAATGATTGATAAATCGTGCTCTATATGCACAACTACCGTGCATTTGGGAACGTTTTCGGAGAAATTAAATAATAAAGTTTAAAATATGGCTGCCATTTAACAGTATGATATCTAATATTGCCAGCACGTTTTTTTTTTTTTTGTGCATTAACATAGGATGTTATGAGAGAAATAGAAAAATGAGAATTTCTCAAAATTTGTACCGATGATTTTAATGAAATAAATAGCAAAATGATTGATAAATCGTGCTCTATATGCACAACTACCGTGCATTTGGGAACGTTTTCGGAGAAATTAAATAATAAAGTTTAAAAAATGGTTGCCATTTAACAGTTTGATATCTTATATTACCAGCATGTTTTTTTGCATTAAGATAAGATGTTATGAGAGAAATAGAAAAATGAGAATTTCTCAAAATCTATACCGAAGATTTTAATGAAATAAATAGCAAAATGATTGATAAATCGTGCTCTATATGCACAGCTACCGTGCTTTTGGGGCCATTTTCGGAGAAATTAAATAATAAAGTTTAAAATATGGCTGCCATTTAACAGTATGATATCTAATATTGCCAGCATGTTTTTTTTTTTGCATTAACGTAGGATGTTATGAGAGAAATAGAAAAATGAGCATTTCTCAAAATCTGTACCGATGATTTTAATGAAATAAATAGCAAAATGATTGATAAATCGTGCTCTATATGCACAACTACCGTGCATTTGGGGCCGTTTTCGGAGAAATTAAATAATAAAGTTTAAAATATGGCTGCCATTTAACAGTATGATATCTAATATTGCCAGCATGTTTTTTTGCATTAAGATAGGATGTTATGAGAGAAATAGAAAAATGAGAATTTCTCAAAATCTGTACCGACGATTTTAATGAAATAAATAGCAAAATGATTGATAAATCGTGCTCTATATGCACAACTACCGTGCATTTGGCGCCGTTTTCGGAGAAATTAAATAATAAAGTTTAAAATATGGCTGCCATTTAACAGTATGATATCTAATACTGCCAGCATGTTTTTTTTTTTTTTTTGCATTAACATAGGATGTTATGAGAGAAATACAAAAATGAGAATTTCTCAAAATCTGTACCGACGATTTTAATGAAATAAATAGCAAAATGATTGATAAATCGTGCTCTATATGCACAACTACCGTGCATTTGGCGCCGTTTTCGGAGAAATTAAATAATAAAGTTTAAAATATGGCTGCCATTTAACAGTATGATATCTAATATTGCCAGCATGTTTTTTTTTTTTTGCATTAACATAGGATGTTATGAGAGAAATAGAAAAATGAGAATTTCTCAAAATCTGTACCAATGAAATAAATAGCAAAATGATTGATAAATCGTGCTCTATATGCACAACTACCGTGCATTTGGAGTCGTTTTCGGAGAAATTAAATAATAAAATTTAAAATATGGCTGCCATTTAACAGTATGATATGATTTAATAATAAAGTTTAAAATATTGCGAGCATGTTTTTTTTTTTTTGCATTAACATAGGATGGAAAACTTTAATAATAAAGTTTAAAATATGGCTGCCATTTAACAGTATGATATCTAATATTGCCAGCATGTTTTTTTTTGCATTAACATAGGATGTTATGAGAGAAATAAAAAAATGAGAATTTCTCAAAATCTGTACCGATGATTTTAATGAAATAAATAGCAAAATGATTGATAAATCGTGCTCTATATGCACAACTACCGTGCATTTGGGGCCATTTTCGGAGAAATTAAAAAATAAAGTTTAAAATATGGCTGCCATTTAACAGTATGATATCTAATATGGCCAGCAAGTCTTTTTTTTGCATTAAGATAGGATGTTATGAGAGAAATAGAAAAATGAGAATTTCTCAAAATCTGTACCGATGATTTTAATGAAATAAATAGCAAAATGATTGATTAATCGTGCTCTATATGCACAACTACCGTGCTTTTGGGGCCGTTTTCGGAGAAATTAAATAATAAAGTTTAAAATATGGCTGCCATTTAACAGTATGATATCTAATATTGCCAGCATGTTTTTTGCATTAAGATAGGATGTTATGAGAGAAATAGAAAAATGAGAATTTCTCAAAATCTGTACCGATGATTTTAATGAAATAAATAGAAAAATGATTGATAAATCGTGCTCTATATGCACAACTACCGTGCATTTGGGGCCGTTTTCGGAGAAATTCAATAATAAAGTTTAAAATATGGCTGCCATTGAACAGTATGATATCTAATACTGCCAGCATGTTTTATTGCATTAAGATAGGATGTTATGAGAGAAATAGAAAAATGAGAATTTCTCAAAATCTGTACCGATGATTTTAATGAAATAAATAGAAAAATGATTGATAAATCGTGCTCTATATGCACAACTACCGTGCTTTTGGGGCCATTTTCGGAGAAATTAAATAATAAAGTTTAAAATATGGCTGCCATTTAACAGTATGATATCTAATATTGCCAGCATGTTTTTTTTTTTTGCATTAACATATGATGTTATGAGAGAAATAGAAAAATGAGAATTTCTCAAAATCTGTACCGATGATTTTAATGAAATAAATAGCAAAATGATTGATAAATCGTGCTTTATATGCACAACTACCGTGCATTTGGGGCCGTTTTCGGAGAAATTAAATAATAAAGTTTAAAATATGGCTGCCATTTAACAGTATGATATCTAATATTGCCAGCATGTTTTTTTTTTTGCATTAACATAAGAGGTTATGAGAGAAATAGAAAAATGAGAATTTCTCAAAATCTGTACCAATAATTTTAATGAAATAAATAGCAAAATGATTGATAAATCGTGCTCTATATGCACAACTACCGTGCATTTGGAGCCGTTTTCGGAGAAATTAAAAAATAAAGTTTAAAATATTGTTTCCATTTAACAGTATGATATCTAATTTTACCAGCATGTTTTTTGCATTAAGATAGGATGTTATGAGAGAAATAGAAAAATGAGAATTTCTCAAAATCTGTACCGATGATTTTAATGAAATAAATAGCAAAATGATTGATAAATCGTGCTCTATATGCACAACTACCGTGCATTTGGGGCCGTTTTCGGAAAACTTTAATAATAAAGTTTAAAATATGGCTGCCATTTAACAGTATGATATCTAATATTGCCAGCATGTTTTTTTTTTGCATTAACATAGGATGTTATGAGAGAAATAGAAAAATGAGAATTTCTCAAAATCTGTACCGATGATTTTAATGAAATAAATAGCAAAATGATTGATAAATCGTGCTCTATATGCACAACTACCGTGCATTTGGGGCCGTTTTCGGAAAGCTTTAATAATAAAGTTTAAAATATGGCTGCCATTTAACAGTATGATATCTAATATTGCCATCATGTTTTTTGCTTTTTGCATTAACATAGGATGTTATGAGAGAAATAGAAAAATGAGAATTTCTCAAAATCTGTACCGATGATTTTAATGAAATAAATAGCAAAATGATTGATAAATCGTGCTCTATATGCATAACTACCGTGCATTTGGGGCCATTTTCGGAGAAATTAAATAATAAAGTTTAAAATATGGCTGCCATTTAACAGTATGATATCAAATATTGCCAGCATGTATTTTTGCATTAAGATAGGATGTTATGAGAGAAATAGGAAAATGAGAATTTCTCAAAATCTGTACCGATGATTTTAATGAAATGAATAGAAAAATGATTGATAAATCGTGCTCTATATGCACAGCTACCGTGCATTTGGGGCCATTTTCGGAGAAATTAAATAATAAAGTTTGCAATATGGCTGTCATTTAACAGTATGATATCTAATATTGCCAGCATGTTTTTTTTTTGCATTAACATAGGATGTTATGAGAGAAATAGAAAAATGAGCATTTCGCAAAATCTGTACCGATGATTTTAATGAAATAAATAGCAAAATGATTGATAAATCGTGCTCTATATGCACAACTACCGTGCATTTGGGGCCGTTTTCGGAGAAATTAAATAATAAAGTTTAAAATATGGCTACCATTTAACAGTATTATATCTAATATTGCCAACCTTTTTTATTTTGCATTAACATATGATGTTATGAGAGAAATAGAAAAATGAGAATTTCTCAAAATCTGTACCGATGATTTTAATGAAATAAATAGCAAAATGATTGATAAATCGTGCTTTATATGCACAACTACCGTGCATTTGGGGCCGTTTTCGGAGAAATTAAATAATAAAGTTTAAAATATGGCTGCCATTTAACAGTATGATATCTAATATTGCCAGCATGTTTTTTTTTTTGCATTAACATAGGATGTTATGAGAGAAATAGAAAAATGAGAATTTCTCAAAATCTGTACCAATGATTTTAATGAAATAAATAGCAAAATGATTGATAAATCGTGCTCTATATGCACAACTACCGTGCATTTGGAGTCGTTTTCGGAGAAATTAAATAATAAAATTTAAAATATGGCTGCCATTTAACAGTATGATATGATTTAATAATAAAGTTTAAAATATTGCGAGCATGTTTTTTTTTTTTGCATTAACATAGGATGTGATGTGAGAAATAGAAAAATGAGCATTTCTCAAAATCTGTACCGATGATTTTAATGAAATAAATAGCAAAATGATTGATAAATCGTGCTCTATATGCACAACTACCGTGCATTTGGGGCCGTTCTCGGAAAACTTTAATAATAAAGTTTAAAATATAGCTGCCATTTAACAGTATGATATCTAATATTGCCAGCATGTTTTTTTTGCATTAACATAGGATGTTATGAGAGAAATAAAAAAATGAGAATTTCTCAAAATCTGTACCGATGATTTTAATGAAATAAATAGCAAAATGATTGATAAATCGTGCTCTATATGCACAACTACCGTGCATTTGAGGCCATTTTCGGAGAAATTAAAAAATAAAGTTTAAAATATGGCTGCCATTTAACAGTATGATATCTAATATGGCCAGCAAGTCTTTTTTTTGCATTAAGATAGGATGTTATGAGAGAAATAGAAAAATGAGAATTTCTCAAAATCTGTACCGATGATTTTAATGAAATAAATAGCAAAATGATTGATAAATCGTGCTCTATATGCACAACTACCGTGCTTTTGGGGCCGTTTTCGGAGAAATTAAATAATAAAGTTTAAAATATGGCTGCCATTTAACAGTATGATATCTAATATTGCCAGCATGTTTTTTGCATTAAGATAGGATGTTATGAGAGAAATAGAAAAATGAGAATTTCTCAAAATCTGTACCGATGATTTTAATGAAATAAATAGAAAATGATTGATAATCGTGCTCTATATGCACAACTACCGTGCATTTGGGGCCGTTTTCGGAGAAATTCAATAATAAAGTTTAAAATATGGCTGCCATTGAACAGTATGATATCTAATACTGCCAGCATGTTTTATTGCATTAAGATAGGATGTTATGAGAGAAATAGAAAATGAGAATTTCTCAAAATCTGTACCGATGATTTTAATGAAATAAATAGCAAAATGATTGATAAATCGTGCTCTATATGCACAACTACCGTGCATTTGGGGCCATTTTCGGAGAAATTAAATAATAAAGTTTAAAATATGGCTGCCATTTAACAGTATGATATCTAATATTGCCAGCATGTTTTTTTTTTTTGCATTAACATATGATGTTATGAGAGAAATAGAAAATGAGAATTTCTCAAAATCTGTACCGATGATTTTAATGAAATAAATAGCAAAATGATTGATAAATCGTGCTTTATATGCACAACTACCGTGCATTTGGGGCCGTTTTCGGAGAAATTAAATAATAAAGTTTAAAATATGGCTGCCATTTAACAGTATGATATCTAATATTGCCAGCATGTTTTTTTTTTTGCATTAACATAAGAGGTTATGAGAGAAATAGAAAAATGAGAATTTCTCAAATCTGTACCAATAATTTTAATGAAATAAATAGCAAAATGATTGATAAATCGTGCTCTATATGCACAACTACCGTGCATTTGGAGCCGTTTTCGGAGAAATTAAAAAATAAAGTTTAAAATATTGTTTCCATTTAACAGTATGATATCTAATTTTACCAGCATGTTTTTTGCATTAAGATAGGATGTTATGAGAGAAATAGAAAAATGAGAATTTCTCAAAATCTGTACCGATGATTTTAATGAAATAAATAGCAAAAATGATTGATAAATCGTGCTCTATATGCACAACTACCGTGCATTTGGGGCCGTTTTCGGAAAACTTAATAATAAAGTTTAAAATATGGCTGCCATTTAACAGTATGATATCTAATATTGCCAGCATGTTTTTTTTTTGCAATTAACATAGGATGTTATGAGAGAAATAGAAAAATGAGAATTTCTCAAAATCTGTACCGATGATTTTAATGAAATAAATAGCAAAATGATTGATAAATCGTGCTCTATATGCACAACTACCGTGCATTTGGGGCCGTTTTCGGAGAACTTTAAATAATAAAGTTTAAAATATGGCTGCCATTTAACAGTATGATATCTAATATTGCCAGCATGTTTTTTTGCATTAACATAGGATGTTATGAGAGAAATAGAAAAAATGAGAATTTCTCAAAATCTGTACCGATGATTTTAATGAAATAAATAGCAAAATGATTGATAAATCGTGCTCTATATGCATAACTACCGTGCATTTGGGGCCATTTTCGGAGAAATGAAATAATAAAAGTTTAAAATATGGCTGCCATTAACAGTATGATATCAAATATTGCCAGCATGTATTTTGCATTAAGATAGGATGTTATGAGAGAAATAGGAAAATGAGAATTTCTCAAAATCTGTACCGATGATTTTAATGAAATAAATAGCAAAAATGATTGATAAATCGTGCTCTATATGCACAACTACCGTGCATTTGGGGCGTTTCGGAGAAATTAAATAATCAAGTTTGCATATGGCTGCCATTTAACAGTATGATATCTAATATTGCCAGCATGTTTTTTTTTTTGCATTAACATAGATGTTATGAGAGAAATAGAAAAATGAGCATTTCGCAAAATCTGTACCGATGATTTTAATGAAATAAATAGCAAAATGATTGATAAATCGTGCTCTATATGCACAACTACCGTGCATTT
>NW_020824978.1:0-47493 GCF_003285875.2 Drosophila novamexicana | reverse complement strand
AAATCATCAAAAAGGGTTTGATTTTCGAAACCGCGAACCCGATTTTGATAAAAATCGTGATGTAACCCCCTTGCCATTTTGGTCGATTTGGGTCAAAATTTAGATTTACTATTTTTTGATGCCAGTCGATAGTACTGATCCTTACGATTCCAAAATGGTATAAAATTTGAAAATCGGACACTATTTGGCCGAGATATTCAAAAAATCGATAGTACTGATCCTTACGAGTCCAAAATTGGAGTTATGTCGTTTTCAAACGTCATATCTTCCGCGGATATATGTCGTTTTTAGAGCGGCGGAGTTATGTCGCTTCAAAACGACATAATCTCGCCATGATCAGCGGCGGAGTTATGTCGTTTTCAAACGTCATAATTTCGCCAGAAAGTATACAAATTCAAAAAGGTATAATATTTAAAAATCAGACTTTATTTGCCCAAAATATTCAAAAAAAAAATCATCAAAAAAGGTTTGATTTTCGAACCGATGTAACCCCTTGCCATTTTGGTCGATTTGGGTCAAAATTTAGATTTTCTATTTTTTGATGCCAGTCGATAGTACTGATCCTTACGAGTCCAAAATGGTATAAAATTTGAAACTCGGACACTATTTGGCCGAGATATTCAAAAAAATCATCAAAAAAGGTTTGATTTTCGAACCGAACCCGATTTTGATAAGAATCGTGATGTAACCCCTTGCCATTTTGGTCGATTTGGGTCAAAATTTAGATTTACTATTTTTTGATGCCAGTCGATAGTACTGATCCGAACGAGTCCAAAATGGTATAAAATTTGAAAATCAGACGTTATTTACCCGAGATATTCAAAAAAACCATCAAAAAAGGTTTGATTTTCGAACCGAACCCGATTTTGATAAAAATCGTGATGTAACCCCTTGCCATTTTGGTCGATTTGGGTCAAAATTTAGATTTTCTATTTTTTGATGCCAGTCGATAGTACTGATCCTTACGAGTCCAAAATGGTATAAAATTTGAAAATCGGACACTATTTGGCCGAGATATTCAAAAAAATCATCAAAAAAGGTTTGATTTTCGAACCGAACCCGATTTTGATAAGAATCGTGATGTAACCCCTTGCCATTTTGGTCGATTTGGGTCAAAATTTAGATTTACTATTTTTTGATGCCAGTCGATAGTACTGATCCGAACGAGTCCAAAATGGTATAAAATTTGAAAATCAGACGTTATTTACCCGAGATATTCAAAAAAATCATCAAAAAAGGTTTGATTTGTGAACCGAACCCGATTTTGATAAAAATCGTGATGTAACCCCTTGCCATTTTGGTCGATTTGGGTCAAAATTTAGATTTACTATTTTTTGATGCCAGTCGATAGTACTGATCCTTACGAGTCCAAAATGGTATAAAATTTGAAAATCGGACACTATTTGGCCGAGATATTCAAAAAAATCATCAAAAAAGGTTTGATTTTCGAACCGAACCCGATTTTGATAAAAATCGTGATGTAACCCCTTGCCATTTTGGTCGATTTGGGTCAAAATTTAGATTTACTATTTTTTGATGCCAGTCGATAGTACTGATCCTTACGATTCCAAAATGGTATAAAATTTGAAAATCGGACACTATTTGGCCGAGATATTCAAAAAAATCGATAGTACTGATCCTTACGAGTCCAAAATTGGAGTTATGTCGTTTTCAAACGTCATATCTTCCGCGGATATATGTCGTTTTTAGAGCGGCGGAGTTATGTCGCTTCAAAACGACATAATCTCGCCATGATCAGCGGCGGAGTTATGTCGTTTTCAAACGTCATAATTTCGCCAGAAAGTATACAAATTCAAAAAGGTATAATATTTAAAAATCAGACTTTATTTGCCCGAGATATTCAAAAAAAAAATCATCAAAAAAGGTTTGATTTTCGAACCGATGTAACCCCTTGCCATTTTGGTCGATTTGGGTCAAAATTTAGATTTTCTATTTTTTGATGCCAGTCGATAGTACTGATCCTTACGAGTCCAAAATGGTATAAAATTTGAAACTCGGACACTATTTGGCCGAGATATTCAAAAAAATCATCAAAAAAGGTTTGATTTGTGAACCGAACCCGATTTTGATAAAAATCGTGATGTAACCCCTTGCCATTTTGGTCGATTTGGGTCAAAATTTAGATTTACTATTTTTTGATGCCAGTCGATAGTACTGATCCTTACGAGTCCAAAATGGTATAAAATTTGAAAATCGGACACTATTTGGCCGAGATATTCAAAAAAATCATCAAAAAAGGTTTGATTTTCGAACCGAACCCGATTTTGATAAGAATCGTGATGTAACCCCTTGCCATTTTGGTCGATTTGGGTCAAAATTTAGATTTACTATTTTTTGATGCCAGTCGATAGTACTGATCCGAACGAGTCCAAAATGGTATAAAATTTGAAAATCAGACGTTATTTACCCGAGATATTCAAAAAAATCATCAAAAAAGGTTTGATTTTCGAACCGAACCCGATTTTGATAAAAATCGTGATGTAACCCCTTGCCATTTTGGTCGATTTGGGTCAAAATTTAGATTTTCTATTTTTTGATGCCAGTCGATAGTACTGATCCTTACGAGTCCAAAATGGTATAAAATTTGAAAATCGGACACTATTTGGCCGAGATATTCAAAAAAATCATCAAAAAAGGTTTGATTTTTGAACCGAACCCGATTTTGATAAAAATCGTGATGTAACCCCTTGCCATTTTGGTCGATTTGGGTCAAAATTTAGATTTACTATTTTTTGATGCCAGTCGATAGTACTGATCCTTACGATTCCAAAATGGTATAAAATTTGAAAATCGGACACTATTTGGCCGAGATATTCAAAAAATCGATAGTACTGATCCTTACGAGTCCAAAATTGGAGTTATGTCGTTTTCAAACGTCATATCTTCCGCGGATATATGTCGTTTTTAGAGCGGCGGAGTTATGTCGCTTCAAAACGACATAATCTCGCCATGATCAGCGGCGGAGTTATGTCGTTTTCAAACGTCATAATTTCGCCAGAAAGTATACAAATTCAAAAAGGTATAATATTTAAAAATCAGACTTTATTTGCCCGAGATATTCAAAAAAAAAATCATCAAAAAAGGTTTGATTTTCGAACCGATGTAACCCCTTGCCATTTTGGTCGATTTGGGTCAAAATTTAGATTTTCTATTTTTTGATGCCAGTCGATAGTACTGATCCTTACGAGTCCAAAATGGTATAAAATTTGAAACTCGGACACTATTTGGCCGAGATATTCAAAAAAATCATCAAAAAAGGTTTGATTTTCGAACCGAACCCGATTTTGATAAGAATCGTGATGTAACCCCTTGCCATTTTGGTCGATTTGGGTCAAAATTTAGATTTACTATTTTTTGATGCCAGTCGATAGTACTGATCCGAACGAGTCCAAAATGGTATAAAATTTGAAAATCAGACGTTATTTACCCGAGATATTCAAAAAAATCATCAAAAAAGGTTTGATTTTCGAACCGAACCCGATTTTGATAAAAATCGTGATGTGACCCCTTGCCATTTTGGTCAATTTGGGTCAAAATTTAGATTTTCTATTTTTTGATGCCAGTCGATAGTACTGATCCTTACGAGTCCAGAATGGTATAAAATTTGAAAATCGGACACTATTTGGCCGAGATATTCAAAAAAATCATCAAAAAAGGTTTGACCTTGCCATTTTGGTCGATTTGGGTCAAAATTTAGATTTACTATTTTTTGATGCCAGTCGATAGTACTGATCCTTACGATTCCAAAATGGTATAAAATTTGAAAATCGGACACTATTTGGCCGAGATATTCAAAAAATCGATAGTACTGATCCTTACGAGTCCAAAATTGGAGTTATGTCGTTTTCAAACGTCATATCTTCCGCGGATATATGTCGTTTTTAGAGCGGCGGAGTTATGTCGCTTCAAAACGACATAATCTCGCCATGATCAGCGGCGGAGTTATGTCGTTTTCAAACGTCATAATTTCGCCAGAAAGTATACAAATTCAAAAAGGTATAATATTTAAAAATCAGACTTTATTTGCCCGAGATATTCAAAAAAAAAATCATCAAAAAAGGTTTGATTTTCGAACCGATGTAACCCCTTGCCATTTTGGTCGATTTGGGTCAAAATTTAGATTTTCTATTTTTTGATGCCAGTCGATAGTACTGATCCTTACGAGTCCAAAATGGTATAAAATTTGAAACTCGGACACTATTTGGCCGAGATATTCAAAAAAATCATCAAAAAAGGTTTGATTTTCGAACCGAACCCGATTTTGATAAGAATCGTGATGTAACCCCTTGCCATTTTGGTCGATTTGGGTCAAAATTTAGATTTACCATTTTTTGATGCCAGTCGATAGTACTGATCCGAACGAGTCCAAAATGGTATAAAATTTGAAAATCAGACGTTATTTACCCGAGATATTCAAAAAAATCATCAAAAAAGGTTTGATTTTCGAACCGAACCCGATTTTGATAAAAATCGTGATGTAACCCCTTGCCATTTTGGTCGATTTGGGTCAAAATTTAGATTTTCTATTTTTTGATGCCAGTCGATAGTACTGATCCTTACGAGTCCAAAATGGTATAAAATTTGAAAATCGGACACTATTTGGCCGAGATATTCAAAAAAATCATCAAAAAAGGTTTGATTTTCGAACCGAACCCGATTTTGATAAGAATCGTGATGTAACCCCTTGCCATTTTGGTCGATTTGGGTCAAAATTTAGATTTACTATTTTTTGATGCCAGTCGATAGTACTGATCCGAACGAGTCCAAAATGGTATAAAATTTGAAAATCAGACGTTATTTACCCGAGATATTCAAAAAAATCATCAAAAAAGGTTTGATTTGTGAACCGAACCCGATTTTGATAAAAATCGTGATGTAACCCCTTGCCATTTTGGTCGATTTGGGTCAAAATTTAGATTTACTATTTTTTGATGCCAGTCGATAGTACTGATCCTTACGAGTCCAAAATGGTATAAAATTTGAAAATCGGACACTATTTGGCCGAGATATTCAAAAAAATCATCAAAAAAGGTTTGATTTTCGAACCGAACCCGATTTTGATAAAAATCGTGATGTAACCCCTTGCCATTTTGGTCGATTTGGGTCAAAATTTAGATTTACTATTTTTTGATGCCAGTCGATAGTACTGATCCTTACGATTCCAAAATGGTATAAAATTTGAAAATCGGACACTATTTGGCCGAGATATTCAAAAAAATCGATAGTACTGATCCTTACGAGTCCAAAATTGGAGTTATGTCGTTTTCAAACGTCATATCTTCCGCGGATATATGTCGTTTTTAGAGCGGCGGAGTTATGTCGCTTCAAAACGACATAATCTCGCCATGATCAGCGGCGGAGTTATGTCGTTTTCAAACGTCATAATTTCGCCAGAAAGTATACAAATTCAAAAAGGTATAATATTTAAAAATCAGACTTTATTTGCCCGAGATATTCAAAAAAAAAATCATCAAAAAAGGTTTGATTTTCGAACCGATGTAACCCCTTGCCATTTTGGTCGATTTGGGTCAAAATTTAGATTTTCTATTTTTTGATGCCAGTCGATAGTACTGATCCTTACGAGTCCAAAATGGTATAAAATTTGAAAATCGGACACTATTTGGCCGAGATATTCAAAAAAATCATCAAAAAAGGTTTGATTTTCGAACCGAACCCGATTTTGATAAGAATCGTGATGTAACCCCTTGCCATTTTGGTCGATTTGGGTCAAAATTTAGATTTACTATTTTTTGATGCCAGTCGATAGTACTGATCCGAACGAGTCCAAAATGGTATAAAATTTGAAAATCAGACGTTATTTACCCGAGATATTCAAAAAAATCATCAAAAAAGGTTTGATTTTCGAACCGAACCCGATTTTGATAAAAATCGTGATGTAACCCCTTGCCATTTTGGTCGATTTGGGTCAAAATTTAGATTTTCTATTTTTTGATGCCAGTCGATAGTACTGATCCTTACGAGTCCAAAATGGTATAAAATTTGAAAATCGGACACTATTTGGCCGAGATATTCAAAAAAATCATCAAAAAAGGTTTGATTTTCGAACCGAACCCGATTTTGATAAAAATCGTGATGTAACCCCTTGCCATTTTGGTCGATTTGGGTCAAAATTTAGATTTACTATTTTTTGATGCCAGTCGATAGTACTGATCCTTACGATTCCAAAATGGTATAAAATTTGAAAATCGGACACTATTTGGCCGAGATATTCAAAAAATCGATAGTACTGATCCTTACGAGTCCAAAATTGGAGTTATGTCGTTTTCAAACGTCATATCTTCCGCGGATATATGTCGTTTTTAGAGCGGCGGAGTTATGTCGCTTCAAAACGACATAATCTCGCCATGATCAGCGGCGGAGTTATGTCGTTTTCAAACGTCATAATTTCGCCAGAAAGTATACAAATTCAAAAAGGTATAATATTTAAAAATCAGACTTTATTTGCCCGAGATATTCAAAAAAAAAATCATCAAAAAAGGTTTGATTTTCGAACCGATGTAACCCCTTGCCATTTTGGTCGATTTGGGTCAAAATTTAGATTTTCTATTTTTTGATGCCAGTCGATAGTACTGATCCTTACGAGTCCAAAATGGTATAAAATTTGAAACTCGGACACTATTTGGCCGAGATATTCAAAAAAATCATCAAAAAAGGTTTGATTTTCGAACCGAACCCGATTTTGATAAGAATCGTGATGTAACCCCTTGCCATTTTGGTCGATTTGGGTCAAAATTTAGATTTACTATTTTTTGATGCCAGTCGATAGTACTGATCCGAACGAGTCCAAAATGGTATAAAATTTGAAAATCAGACGTTATTTACCCGAGATATTCAAAAAAATCATCAAAAAAGGTTTGATTTTCGAACCGAACCCGATTTTGATAAAAATCGTGATGTGACCCCTTGCCATTTTGGTCGATTTGGGTCAAAATTTAGATTTTCTATTTTTTGATGCCAGTCGATAGTACTGATCCTTACGAGTCCAGAATGGTATAAAATTTGAAAATCGGACACTATTTGGCCGAGATATTCAAAAAAATCATCAAAAAAGGTTTGACCTTGCCATTTTGGTCGATTTGGGTCAAAATTTAGATTTACTATTTTTTGATGCCAGTCGATAGTACTGATCCTTACGATTCCAAAATGGTATAAAATTTGAAAATCGGACACTATTTGGCCGAGATATTCAAAAAAATCGATAGTACTGATCCTTACGAGTCCAAAATTGGAGTTATGTCGTTTTCAAACGTCATATCTTCCGCGGATATATGTCGTTTTTAGAGCGGCGGAGTTATGTCGCTTCAAAACGACATAATCTCGCCATGATCAGCGGCGGAGTTATGTCGTTTTCAAACGTCATAATTTCGCCAGAAAGTATACAAATTCAAAAAGGTATAATATTTAAAAATCAGACTTTATTTGCCCGAGATATTCAAAAAAAAAATCATCAAAAAAGGTTTGATTTTCGAACCGA
The DNA here is from genome assembly GCF_003285875.2 of Drosophila novamexicana. Lineage (NCBI taxonomy): Eukaryota > Metazoa > Arthropoda > Insecta > Diptera > Drosophilidae > Drosophila > Drosophila novamexicana. The sequence continues at coordinate 39,977 of NW_020824978.1, read as the reverse complement.
TGTAACCCCTTGCCATTTTGGTCGATTTGGGTCAAAATTTAGATTTTCTATTTTTTGATGCCAGTCGATAGTACTGATCCTTACGAGTCCAAAATGGTATAAAATTTGAAACTCGGACACTATTTGGCCGAGATATTAAAAAAAATCATCAAAAAAGGTTTGATTTGTGAACCGAACCCGATTTTGATAAAAATCGTGATGTAACCCCTTGCCATTTTGGTCGATTTGGGTCAAAATTTAGATTTACTATTTTTTGATGCCAGTCGATAGTACTGATCCTTACGATTCCAAAATGGTATAAAATTTGAAAATCGGACACTATTTGGCCGAGATATTCAAAAAATCGATAGTACTGATCCTTACGAGTCCAAAATTGGAGTTATGTCGTTTTCAAACGTCATATCTTCCGCGGATATATGTCGTTTTTAGAGCGGCGGAGTTATGTCGCTTCAAAACGACATAATCTCGCCATGATCAGCGGCGGAGTTATGTCGTTTTCAAACGTCATAATTTCGCCAGAAAGTATACAAATTCAAAAAGGTATAATATTTAAAAATCAGACTTTATTTGCCCGAGATATTCAAAAAAAAAATCATCAAAAAAGGTTTGATTTTCGAACCGATGTAACCCCTTGCCATTTTGGTCGATTTGGGTCAAAATTTAGATTTTCTATTTTTTGATGCCAGTCGATAGTACTGATCCTTACGAGTCCAAAATGGTATAAAATTTGAAACTCGGACACTATTTGGCCGAGATATTCAAAAAAATCATCAAAAAAGGTTTGATTTTCGAACCGAACCCGATTTTGATAAGAATCGTGATGTAACCCCTTGCCATTTTGGTCGATTTGGGTCAAAATTTAGATTTACTATTTTTTGATGCCAGTCGATAGTACTGATCCGAACGAGTCCAAAATGGTATAAAATTTGAAAATCAGACGTTATTTACCCGAGATATTCAAAAAAATCATCAAAAAAGGTTTGATTTTCGAACCGAACCCGATTTTGATAAAAATCGTGATGTGACCCCTTGCCATTTTGGTCGATTTGGGTCAAAATTTAGATTTTCTATTTTTTGATGCCAGTCGATAGTACTGATCCTTACGAGTCCAGAATGGTATAAAATTTGAAAATCGGACACTATTTGGCCGAGATATTCAAAAAAATCATCAAAAAAGGTTTGACCTTGCCATTTTGGTCGATTTGGGTCAAAATTTAGATTTACTATTTTTTGATGCCAGTCGATAGTACTGATCCTTACGATTCCAAAATGGTATAAAATTTGAAAATCGGACACTATTTGGCCGAGATATTCAAAAAAATCGATAGTACTGATCCTTACGAGTCCAAAATTGGAGTTATGTCGTTTTCAAACGTCATATCTTCCGCGGATATATGTCGTTTTTAGAGCGGCGGAGTTATGTCGCTTCAAAACGACATAATCTCGCCATGATCAGCGGCGGAGTTATGTCGTTTTCAAACGTCATAATTTCGCCAGAAAGTATACAAATTCAAAAAGGTATAATATTTAAAAATCAGACTTTATTTGCCCGAGATATTCAAAAAAAAAATCATCAAAAAAGGTTTGATTTTCGAACCGATGTAACCCCTTGCCATTTTGGTCGATTTGGGTCAAAATTTAGATTTTCTATTTTTTGATGCCAGTCGATAGTACTGATCCTTACGAGTCCAAAATGGTATAAAATTTGAAACTCGGACACTATTTGGCCGAGATATTAAAAAAAATCATCAAAAAAGGTTTGATTTGTGAACCGAACCCGATTTTGATAAAAATCGTGATGTAACCCCTTGCCATTTTGGTCGATTTGGGTCAAAATTTAGATTTACTATTTTTTGATGCTAGTCGATAGTACTGATCCTTACGAGTCCAAAATGGTATAAAATTTGAAAATCAGACTTTATTTGGCCGAGATATTCAAAAAAATCATCAAAAAAGGTTTGACCTTGCCATTTTGGTCGATTTGGGTCAAAATTTAGATTTACTATTTTTTGATGCCAGTCGATAGTACTGATCCTTACGATTCCAAAATGGTATAAAATTTGAAAATCGGACACTATTTGGCCGAGATATTCAAAAAAATCGATAGTACTGATTCTTACGAGTCCAAAATTGGAGTTATGTCGTTTTCAAACGTCATATCTTCCGCGGATATATGTCGTTTTTAGAGCGGCGGAGTTATGTCGCTTCAAAACGACATAATCTCGCCATGATCAGCGGCGGAGTTATGTCGTTTTCAAACGTCATAATTTCGCCAGAAAGTATACAAATTCAAAAAGGTATAATATTTAAAAATCAGACTTTATTTGCCCGAGATATTAAAAAAAAAAAATCATCAAAAAAGGTTTGATTTTCGAACCGATGTAACCCCTTGCCATTTTGGTCGATTTGGGTCAAAATTTAGATTTTCTATTTTTTGATGCCAGTCGATAGTACTGATCCTTACGAGTCCAAAATGGTATAAAATTTGAAACTCGGACACTATTTGGCCGAGATATTCAAAAAAATCATCAAAAAAGGTTTGATTTGTGAACCGAACCCGATTTTGATAAAAATCGTGATGTAACTCCTTGCCATTTTGGTCGATTTGGGTCAAAATTTAGATTTACTATTTTTTGATGCCAGTCGATAGTGCTGATCCTTACGAGTCCAAAATGGTATAAAATTTGAAAATCAGACTTTATTTGGCCGAGATATTCAAAAAAATCATCAAAAAAGGTTTGATTTTCGAACCGAACCCGATTTTGATAAAAATCGTGATGTAACCCCTTGCCATTTTGGTCGATTTGGGTCAAAATTTAGATTTACTATTTTTTGATGCCAGTCGATAGTACTGATCCGAACGAGTCCAAAATGGTATAAAATTTGAAAATCAGACATTATTTACCCGAGATATTCAAAAAAATCATCAAAAAAGGTTTGATTTTCGAACCGAACCCGATTTTGATAAAAATCGTGATGTAACCCCTTGCCATTTTGGTCGATTTGGGTCAAAATTTAGATTTTCTATTTTTTGATGCCAGTCGATAGTACTGATCCTTACGAGTCCAAAATGGTATAAAATTTGAAAATCGGACACTATTTGGCCGAGATATTCAAAAAAATCATCAAAAAAGGTTTGATTTGTGAACCGAACCCGATTTTGATAAAAATCGTGATGTAACCCCTTGCCATTTTGGTCGATTTGGGTCAAAATTTAGATTTTCTATTTTTTGATGCCAGTCGATAGTACTGATCCTTACGAGTCCAAAATGGTATAAAATTTGAAAATCGGACACTATTTGGCCGAGATATTCAAAAAAATCATCAAAAAAGGTTTGATTTTCGAACCGAACCCGATTTTGATAAAAATCGTGATGTAACCCCTTGCCATTTTGGTCGATTTGGGTCAAAATTTAGATTTACTATTTTTTGATGCCAGTCGATAGTACTGATCCTTACGATTCCAAAATGGTATAAAATTTGAAAATCGGACACTATTTGGCCGAGATATTCAAAAAAATCATCAAAAAAGGTTTGATTTTCGAACCGAACCCGATTTTGATAAAAATCGTGATGTAACCCCTTGCCATTTTGGTCGATTTGGGTCAAAATTTAGATTTACTATTTTTTGATGCCAGTCGATAGTACTGATCCTTACGATTCCAAAATGGTATAAAATTTGAAAATCGGACACTATTTGGCCGAGATATTCAAAAAATCGATAGTACTGATCCTTACGAGTCCAAAATTGGAGTTATGTCGTTTTCAAACGTCATATCTACCGCGGATATATGTCGTTTTTAGAGCGGCGGAGTTATGTCGCTTCAAAACGACATAATCTCGCCATGATCAGCGGCGGAGTTATGTCGTTTTCAAACGTCATAATTTCGCCAGAAAGTATACAAATTCAAAAAGGTATAATATTTAAAAATCAGACTTTATTTGCCCGAGATATTCAAAAAAAAAATCATCAAAAAAGGTTTGATTTTCGAACCGATGTAACCCCTTGCCATTTTGGTCGATTTGGGTCAAAATTTAGATTTTCTATTTTTTGATGCCAGTCGATAGTACTGATCCTTACGAGTCCAAAATGGTATAAAATTTGAAAATCAGACATTATTTACCCGAGATATTCAAAAAAATCATCAAAAAAGGTTTGATTTTCGAACCGAACCCGATTTTGATAAGAATCGTGATGTAACCCCTTGCCATTTTGGTCGATTTGGGTCAAAATTTAGATTTTCTATTTTTTGATGCCAGTCGATAGTGCTGATCCTTACGAGTCCAAAATGGTATAAAATTTGAAAATCAGACTTTATTTGGCCGAGATATTCAAAAAAATCATCAAAAAAGGTTTGATTTTCGAACCGAACCCGATTTTGATAAAAATCGTGATGTAACCCCTTGCCATTTTGGTCGATTTGGGTCAAAATTTAGATTTACTATTTTTTGATGCCAGTCGATAGTGCTGATCCTTACGAGTCCAAAATGGTATAAAATTTGAAAATCAGACACTATTTGGCCGAGATATTCAAAAAAATCATCAAAAAAGGTTTGATTTTCGAACCGAACCCGATTTTGATAAAAATCGTGATGTAACCCCTTGCCATTTTGGTCGATTTGGGTCAAAATTTAGATTTACTATTTTTTGATGCTAGTCGATAGTACTGATCCTTACGAGTCCAAAATGGTATAAAATTTGAAAATCAGACTTTATTTGGCCGAGATATTCAAAAAAATCATCAAAAAAGGTTTGACCTTGCCATTTTGGTCGATTTGGGTCAAAATTTAGATTTACTATTTTTTGATGCCAGTCGATAGTACTGATCCTTACGATTCCAAAATGGTATAAAATTTGAAAATCGGACACTATTTGGCCGAGATATTCAAAAAAATCGATAGTACTGATTCTTACGAGTCCAAAATTGGAGTTATGTCGTTTTCAAACGTCATATCTTCCGCGGATATATGTCGTTTTTAGAGCGGCGGAGTTATGTCGCTTCAAAACGACATAATCTCGCCATGATCAGCGGCGGAGTTATGTCGTTTTCAAACGTCATAATTTCGCCAGAAAGTATACAAATTCAAAAAGGTATAATATTTAAAAATCAGACTTTATTTGCCCGAGATATTAAAAAAAAAAAATCATCAAAAAAGGTTTGATTTTCGAACCGATGTAACCCCTTGCCATTTTGGTCGATTTGGGTCAAAATTTAGATTTTCTATTTTTTGATGCCAGTCGATAGTACTGATCCTTACGAGTCCAAAATGGTATAAAATTTGAAACTCGGACACTATTTGGCCGAGATATTCAAAAAAATCATCAAAAAAGGTTTGATTTGTGAACCGAACCCGATTTTGATAAAAATCGTGATGTAACTCCTTGCCATTTTGGTCGATTTGGGTCAAAATTTAGATTTACTATTTTTTGATGCCAGTCGATAGTGCTGATCCTTACGAGTCCAAAATGGTATAAAATTTGAAAATCAGACTTTATTTGGCCGAGATATTCAAAAAAATCATCAAAAAAGGTTTGATTTTCGAACCGAACCCGATTTTGATAAAAATCGTGATGTAACCCCTTGCCATTTTGGTCGATTTGGGTCAAAATTTAGATTTACTATTTTTTGATGCCAGTCGATAGTACTGATCCGAACGAGTCCAAAATGGTATAAAATTTGAAAATCAGACATTATTTACCCGAGATATTCAAAAAAATCATCAAAAAAGGTTTGATTTTCGAACCGAACCCGATTTTGATAAAAATCGTGATGTAACCCCTTGCCATTTTGGTCGATTTGGGTCAAAATTTAGATTTTCTATTTTTTGATGCCAGTCGATAGTACTGATCCTTACGAGTCCAAAATGGTATAAAATTTGAAAATCGGACACTATTTGGCCGAGATATTCAAAAAAATCATCAAAAAAGGTTTGATTTGTGAACCGAACCCGATTTTGATAAAAATCGTGATGTAACCCCTTGCCATTTTGGTCGATTTGGGTCAAAATTTAGATTTTCTATTTTTTGATGCCAGTCGATAGTACTGATCCTTACGAGTCCAAAATGGTATAAAATTTGAAAATCGGACACTATTTGGCCGAGATATTCAAAAAAATCATCAAAAAAGGTTTGATTTTCGAACCGAACCCGATTTTGATAAAAATCGTGATGTAACCCCTTGCCATTTTGGTCGATTTGGGTCAAAATTTAGATTTACTATTTTTTGATGCCAGTCGATAGTACTGATCCTTACGATTCCAAAATGGTATAAAATTTGAAAATCGGACACTATTTGGCCGAGATATTCAAAAAAATCATCAAAAAAGGTTTGATTTTCGAACCGAACCCGATTTTGATAAAAATCGTGATGTAACCCCTTGCCATTTTGGTCGATTTGGGTCAAAATTTAGATTTACTATTTTTTGATGCCAGTCGATAGTACTGATCCTTACGATTCCAAAATGGTATAAAATTTGAAAATCGGACACTATTTGGCCGAGATATTCAAAAAATCGATAGTACTGATCCTTACGAGTCCAAAATTGGAGTTATGTCGTTTTCAAACGTCATATCTACCGCGGATATATGTCGTTTTTAGAGCGGCGGAGTTATGTCGCTTCAAAACGACATAATCTCGCCATGATCAGCGGCGGAGTTATGTCGTTTTCAAACGTCATAATTTCGCCAGAAAGTATACAAATTCAAAAAGGTATAATATTTAAAAATCAGACTTTATTTGCCCGAGATATTCAAAAAAAAAATCATCAAAAAAGGTTTGATTTTCGAACCGATGTAACCCCTTGCCATTTTGGTCGATTTGGGTCAAAATTTAGATTTTCTATTTTTTGATGCCAGTCGATAGTACTGATCCTTACGAGTCCAAAATGGTATAAAATTTGAAAATCAGACGTTATTTACCCGAGATATTCAAAAAAATCATCAAAAAAGGTTTGATTTTCGAACCGAACCCGATTTTGATAAGAATCGTGATGTAACCCCTTGCCATTTTGGTCGATTTGGGTCAAAATTTAGATTTTCTATTTTTTGATGCCAGTCGATAGTACTGATCCTTACGAGTCCAAAATGGTATAAAATTTGAAAATCGGACACTATTTGGCCGAGATATTCAAAAAAATCATCAAAAAAGGTTTGATTTGTGAACCGAACCCGATTTTGATAAAAATCGTGATGTAACCCCTTGCCATTTTGGTCGATTTGGGTCAAAATTTAGATTTTCTATTTTTTGATGCCAGTCGATAGTACTGATCCTTACGAGTCCAAAATGGTATAAAATTTGAAAATCGGACACTATTTGGCCGAGATATTCAAAAAAATCATCAAAAAAGGTTTGATTTTCGAACCGAACCCGATTTTGATAAAAATCGTGATGTAACCCCTTGCCATTTTGGTCGATTTGGGTCAAAATTTAGATTTACTATTTTTTGATGCCAGTCGATAGTACTGATCCTTACGATTCCAAAATGGTATAAAATTTGAAAATCGGACACTATTTGGCCGAGATATTCAAAAAAATCATCAAAAAAGGTTTGATTTTCGAACCGAACCCGATTTTGATAAAAATCGTGATGTAACCCCTTGCCATTTTGGTCGATTTGGGTCAAAATTTAGATTTACTATTTTTTGATGCCAGTCGATAGTACTGATCCTTACGATTCCAAAATGGTATAAAATTTGAAAATCGGACACTATTTGGCCGAGATATTCAAAAAATCGATAGTACTGATCCTTACGAGTCCAAAATTGGAGTTATGTCGTTTTCAAACGTCATATCTACCGCGGATATATATCGTTTTTAGAGCGGCGGAGTTATGTCGCTTCAAAACGACATAATCTCGCCATGATCAGCGGCGGAGTTATGTCGTTTTCAAACGTCATAATTTCGCCAGAAAGTATACAAATTCAAAAAGGTATAATATTTAAAAATCAGACTTTATTTGCCCGAGATATTCAAAAAAAAAATCATCAAAAAAGGTTTGATTTTCGAACCGATGTAACCCCTTGCCATTTTGGTCGATTTGGGTCAAAATTTAGATTTTCTATTTTTTGATGCCAGTCGATTTTTTTTTTTTTTTTTTTTTACAATATATATCTGCCTGTTGCGATGATATATATAAGATGGCGACCCAAAACTATACCTTGGCTAACCGTGGGTTAGTGGTATGATTCGAGTGGTTTTCCGCGGACGCCATCTAGTGGACCATGCGGATACGGTGGTTTTTCCTGGAGGCCTAATAGGTATAGCGGGGATTTGGTACGTTTTGTTCTTTGTAGTCAAAAGACTGTTCGTTGGTAGCTTGTGTGGGTTTGTGCTCCCCCGCTTATGTTTGCTCACATAGGCCGCTCAGTTCCAATCAGACTGAGCTCCCAGCACCCGAGTCAAACATTGGTAAAGCTGTTTATAGGTTGCTTATTGGCAGAGTGGTCTGCAGTTTATTATTTAGCTTATGTTTGCTCACATAGGCCGCTCAGTTCCAATCAGACTGAGCTCCCAGTACCCGAGTCAAACATTGGTAAAGCTGTTTATAGGTTGGTTTTTGGCAGAGTGGTCTGCAGTTTATTGTTTTGCTTATGTTTGCTCACATAGGCCGCTCAGTTCCAATCAGACTGAGCTCCCAGTACCCGAGTCAAACATTGGTAAAGCTGTTTATAGGTTGGTTTTTGGCAGTGTGGTCTGCAGTTTATTATTTAGCTTATGTTTGCTCACATAGGCCGCTCAGTTCCAATCAGACTGAGCTCCCAGTACCCGAGTCAAACATTGGAAAAGCTGTTTAAAGGTTGCTTATTGGCAGAGTGGTCTGCTGTTTATTGTTTTGCTTATGTTTGCTCACATAGGCCGCTCAGTTCCAATCAGACTGAGCTCCCAGTACCCGAGTCAAACATTGGTAAAGCTGTTTATAGGTTGCTTATTGGCAGAGTGGTCTGCAGTTTATTGTTTTGCTTATGTTTGCTCACATAGGCCGCTCAGTTCCAATCAGACTGAGCTCCCAGTACCCGAGTCAAACATTGGTAAAGCTGTTTATAGGTTGCTTATTGGCAGAGTGGTCTGCAGTTTATTATTTAGCTTATGTTTGCTCACATAGGCCGCTCAGTTCCAATCAGACTGAGCTCCCAGTACCCGAGTCAAACATTGGAAAAGCTGTTTAAAGGTTGCTTATTGGCAGAGTGGTCTGCTGTTTATTGTTTTGCTTATGTTTGCTCACATAGGCCGCTCAGTTCCAATCGGACTGAGCTCCCAGTACCCGAGTCAAACACTGGTAAAGCTGCTTAAAGGTTGCCTATTGGCAGAGTGGTCTGCAGTTTATTGTTTTGCTTATGTTTGCTCACATAGGCCGCTCAGTTCCAATCAGACTGAGCTCCCAGTACCCGAGTCAAACATTGGTAAAGCTGTTTATAGGTTGCTTATTGGCAGAGTGGTCTGCAGTTTATTATTTAGCTTATGTTTGCTCACATAGGCCGCTCAGTTCCAATCAGACTGAGCTCCCAGTACCCGAGTCAAACATTGGTAAAGCTGTTTATAGGTTGGTTTTTGGCAGAGTGGTCTGCAGTTTATTGTTTTGCTTATGTTTGCTCACATAGGCCGCTCAGTTCCAATCAGACTGAGCTCCCAGTACCCGAGTCAAACATTGGTAAAGCTGTTTATAGGTTGGTTTTTGGCAGTGTGGTCTGCAGTTTATTATTTAGCTTATGTTTGCTCACATAGGCCGCTCAGTTCCAATCAGACTGAGCTCCCAGTACCCGAGTCAAACATTGGTAAAGCTGTTTATAGGTTGCTTATTGGCAGAGTGGTCTGCAGTTTATTATTTAGCTTATGTTTGCTCACATAGGCCGCTCAGTTCCAATCAGACTGGGCTCCCAGTACCCGAGTCAAACATTGGTAAAGCTGTTTATAGGTTGGTTTTTGGCAGAGTGGTCTGCAGTTTATTGTTTTGCTTATGTTTGCTCACATAGGCCGCTCAGTTCCAATCAGACTGAGCTCCCAGTACCCGAGTCAAACATTGGTAAAGCTGTTTATAGGTTGGTTTTTGGCAGTGTGGTCTGCAGTTTATTATTTAGCTTATGTTTGCTCACATAGGCCGCTCAGTTCCAATCAGACTGAGCTCCCAGTACCCGAGTCAAACATTGGTAAAGCTGTTTATAGGTTGCTTATTGGCAGAGTGGTCTGCAGTTTATTGTTTTGCTTATGTTTGCTCACATAGGCCGCTCGGTTCCAATCAGACTGAGCTCCCAGTACCCGAGTCAAACATTGGTAAAGCTGTTTATAGGTTGCTTATTGGCAGAGTGGTCTGCAGTTTATTGTTTTGCTTATGTTTGCTCACATAGGCCGCTCAGTTCCAATCAGACTGAGCTCCCAGTACCCGAGTCAAACATTGGTAAAGCTGTTTATAGGTTGGTTTTTGGCAGTGTGGTCTGCAGTTTATTATTTAGCTTATGTTTGCTCACATAGGCCGCTCAGTTCCAATCAGACTGAGCTCCCAGTACCCGAGTCAAACATTGGTAAAGCTGTTTATAGGTTGCTTATTGGCAGAGTGGTCTGCAGTTTATTATTTAGCTTATGTTTGCTCACATAGGCCGCTCAGTTCCAATCAGACTGAGCTCCCAGTACCCGAGTCAAACATTGGTAAAGCTGTTTATAGGTTGGTTTTTGGCAGTGTGGTCTGCAGTTTATTATTTAGCTTATGTTTGCTCACATAGGCCGCTCAGTTCCAATCAGACTGAGCTCCCATTACCCGAGTCAAACATTGGTAAAGCTGTTTATAAAACTGGTACTTGGCAGAACGGTGTGCAGTGTGTGGGTGGTTCAATGTTTCAGCTATTCTCAATTTGTTTGCTTGGGCTGAGTATCCGTATCAAGAGTTGGTTTGCTTGCCAGGGTGTATTATCCAGCAGCATCAGTAAAATTTGACCTGTTTTAGGTCATGTTTTTTCATCATTGCTGCTGGTTTTTAGTTGAGCTGGCAGTTGTTTGGTAGAGGGCTGGATGTGCTTAACGGCAGCACTGGTATTGTGTAGTTAATTTTTCTTGTGTGTTGGATTATTATGGCGGGGGAGGGGTTTGGCTTTGTTTTCAGGTTGTTTTGTAGGTTAAGTCTGGTGTGCCCTTATTGTGTTAATTGATTTGTTATTAGCTGTATGCTGGCTATGTCTTGGAGTAAGCTAGGGTTGGGTTGGGTAAGCGTTTGGGTGATTGGGCCATTTGGTGGCCTTAGGGATTCGATGATTCGTTCGACTATCTGTAGTTCGTTGTTCAGGGCTCGGAGTTCATGGTTGATTTGGTTTATTCTATTTGCGCTCATTGGGAAACGAAGCGTGAAGTACCTTTCTGTGGAGTCTGGGTTGTATGGAAGGCTTGAACGTAGTGTGGTTGTTCTTTGTAGTATTTGTTGTTTGTGGTTTTGCAGTCTCTCATAGTAGTCTGCTTGTTGCAATAGCGTAAGTTGGTTATTTGTTGGAGGTGTTTGAGTAATGTATTGGCGTAGAGGTTTGATGTATTTGTTTACATGCTCAAGGTATCTTTCATGGCTTCTGGCTAGTCGGAATGGGATGTATGGTTTGGTAATTAGTTTTGTGATTTCTGTATTTGAGTGGTGGCTTATTTGGTTAGCATATTTGGTAGAGGTTTTGTCATAAGTTTCCTCGAAAGTGGGGATCTTAAGGTCACTGTGGAGAGTGCTGTTTCTAGTGAGCCAGGGGGCATTTGTGATTTTTCGGATCGTGGTGCTTTGAAAGGCAGCAACTCGGTTGATTTGGGTTTGACTAGTGAGAGCTCCCCAAATGGGTAGTGCGTAGTGCCAAACGGGGGCAATGAGTTGTTTGTAGAGCAGGATTTTGGAGTTAGTTGGAAGTTTGCTGTTATTGTTCAGTAGCCAGTCAAGTTTAGTTCTGCGGGCTTTTAATTTTGTGACAAGGTTTGCAGTGTGCTTGCAGAAGTTAAGTTTTTTGTCTAATATTACTCCCAGATATGGATGTGAGTCTTTTGTTTCAATGGTTTGGTTCATTATTTTGGGTGCGATGACATGTATATTTTCGTTTTTGAGGGAGAACAGGACATGGGCCGTTTTGTTTGGGTTGATTTTGATGCACCATTTGTTTGTCCACTCAGTTAGAGGTTCGAGCATTCCCTCCACTTGACAGATGGCAGTAGTGGCCGTTCTTGCGGCAGACATGACAACTGTGTCATCAGCGTATGTGGCTAGCAGAGCTGTTATGTTTTGAGAGAGGTTAATTAGGTTGGTGTCGGGGGTGGGTAGGTCAGATGTATATATTGTATAGAGGATGGGTCCCAGGACACTGCCTTGTGGAACTCCAGCCGTGATGACTTTTGGAGTTGATCGGGCACCTTCATGGCATTCGACCATGAATGTTCGGTTGGTTAGGTAATGGCATATGGTAGCGTAGAGAATGGGGGAGAGGAGGGATTTTAATTTGTAGAAAAGACCTGGGTGCCAGACTCGATCAAAGGCTTCCTGTATGTCAAGGAAAACCGCTGAGCAGTAGTTATTTGCTTCGTAGGCTTTGAGTATAAATTGGGTAACTCGAGCTAGTTGTTGTTCAGTGTTATGTTTGTATCGGAAGCCAAATTGGTGGCTGGGGATAGCATTGGTGAAGTTTCTGGATTCATACATGCGTTTTAGGAGAATTCTTTCTAGGATTTTTGATAATCCGGATAGTAAACTGATGGGTCTATAGGAAGCAAGGAGTTCTGTAGGTTTTCCTGGTTTGGGAATCATGGTAACTATGGCTGTTTTCCATTGTTGTGGGAAGTGGCCAAGTCGTAGTGAATTGTTGAAAATTAGTATTAGGTATAGTAGGGCTCTATCTGGTAGTGCTTTGATAGTTTTGTTATCTATTCTGTCAAGTCCTGGGGCTTTGTTGTTTTCTAGTCCTTTTATTAGGTTTTTAATTTCTGGGAGTGTGACAGGGCGGAATCTGGGGTTGTCTGTTGGCGACGGGGTTGTTATTTGGCTTGTGATATTTTGGCGTTCTTCGTCTGTGTTTAGTAGGAAAGGTTTGAATCTTGATTCTAGATGGTTTGCGAATGCTTCTGCTTTTTCTAAGGTGGTTTTGCACCAGTTATTAATACTCTGGTTATTGTTTTGGTCTGTGGTAGTGTTGTGGCTTCTGACTGGTAGGTTGGGGGCGGGTTGTCTTTTTATTTGTTTAGTGAATCTCCATAGTTTTTGCATGCTGTACCTGTCTTTAGGGTCAATGCTTTGTAGGGTCCTATCTAGCCGTCTAGTTTTCTGGTCCTCTAGTGCTTTTTTGAGTCGCTTTGATGTGATTTTATGTAGCCTTTTGGCAGTGTTATTACGAAGTATGAGATGTTTATATTTAAAGTAGCGTTTAACTATTAGCATGTTTTGAATGCGTCTATTAGGTGTATAGTGTATTCGAAAACGACTGTTGATTGGGAGACGAGGGGATGTTGTTGAGGCATAGGTGGCTGCTTGGTGAATATTTCTGGTAAGTATGTCAACGGCGTCTTCAATGTCCTGCCCTGATGTTATTTCAGTGTTAAGATGTATGTTTTGGTCAAGCCAGAGTTGGAATTTTTTGGTGCTAGCATTAGCTGGAAGCATGGGTTTTTTAAAGGGTATGACCTCTGGTTTGCTCAGCAGGTTCATTAGGAGAGGGAGGTGGTCAGAACCTAAATCAAGTGAGGATTTGATGTGTAGGCGGTCGTGTTGGATACCGCAGTAGATTGCGAAATCAATGGCCGAGGGCCTTTTTCGTTGGTCATATGGAAAGTGAGTGGGTGAGCCAGTGGCAAGGATGTTGTAATTATGGGTCCTTAGAGAGGTGATAAGCTCGTTTCCTCGGTTACAAGCCCGCGTGTTACCCCACCAGCGGTGCTTTGCGTTCCAATCTCCGGCAATTAGGAACCTTGGTTCAAGAAGCTTAAAAATTAGGTTGAAGGCTTCACTAGTTAGGCCTCTTAACGGCGGGCAGTAGATGGCTGCTATTTTAAGGAGTGGTTGATCTGGAAAGGTGACGCAGATTGGTACACATTGTATGGCCAGGGTGCTGATTTTTGGGAGGGCCATGTGGTCTATGTTACGATTAATGATGATCGCTGAGCCTCCTCTTCTTCTGTTTGTTGGATGGTTGGCTAGATATATATCATATTTCTTAATGGTAATGGAGTCTGAGCTTGTTAGGTGAGTCTCTGAGACAAGGACAATGTCAATGTTGTATTGATGAATATGGTCTTCGAGTTCGGTGATTTTGTTTAGTATTCCACCTGCATTCCAGGTAATGATCCTAAGCTCACATTGTTGGTTATTATTGGGGTTGTTGTTAGGCATGGTGGTTGGTTTATTGTTGTTGTTTTTAGTGTTATTCGTTCAATTGGGAAGGTAGTCTGTTTGAGGGGAAAGATATGTGTTATATGCCAATATTTGTTTATGTAATTTGTGGGTGGGTAGTGCTTAAAATGGTAGCAGAGTGCTAGGATTGGAGAGTGAGTCAGTTTTTGGTTAATTTGGTGTGCATAGAAAAGTTTTGTACTAAGTAGATGTTGTGCAGTGAAAGGCTGGTTTTTCAGTTGGCCTTCAGTGGCATTTGTTTATTCAAGTTCAAGTTCAAGTTTTTTTTTTTTTTTTTTTGTTTTTTTTTTTTTTGTTTTTTTTTTTTTGTCCTTACATTATTACATTATTATTTGTATTTAAAGTTAGCTTATTCTGGTGTATAACGATTGTCCCAGGAATGTAGGTAGGCCCTCATTTGTTCAGCCATGTGTGCCATGTCTTCGTGGTTGGTGGCCAAGGGGGGGACATATTGTGGGGGAGTTTGCTGGGTGGTTGTGTTGCGTGGGGGTGGGCGAATAATTAGTGGCATGTGGAATCTGGGTGTAGACCAAGGGGGTCTTGATTGCAAAGGGGGTTGAATTTGAGTGTCTTCCAGTAGGCTTAGTGAGGGGGGGTAGTGTGCGCGCAGCATGTCCATTTGATTATGGCTAAACCCTCTTATTTCCGGCTTCAGTGAGTTGCTGAAGATTTGTTCATTCATCCAGCCCAGGGAACTAATGGCCTGGCTTGCGCGCTTTGTTTGATTATCTATTGGTAGGTTTCGTAAGGCCTCCTTGTAGATTGGGCATCCTCTGAATATGGCTACGTGGGCGCCTTTGCAGTTTGCGCATTTTCCGTTTACATTCCGAGGCTTGGTGCATTCGTTTGAGGGGTGTGGCTCGGCGCACTTAAAGCATACGTAGCTCTGGGATTTGCATGTGTCATACCCATGGCCATATTCTTGGCATTTGCGGCATTGGATTATGTACTGGGTTCTATTGGGCTCTTCTATGGTTACCTTGTAGGTGCCTAGTTTCGTGATTTTTAGCACCTCTTTGTTATTTTTTTCCGGAACTAGGTCCACTTTGAAAGCATTTGTAGGCTGTCCGGTAATATTTCCTATAATATTAGCTATATGGCAAGTAGTGTGACCAAGTTCGGATAATTGATAGGATATCCATCCTTGAGGTGTAGAGGGGTGGAGTCCTTTAATGGTAATCCTGTATCTAGTGTCACTACTCTGGGTGTGGGCATTAAGTTTTAGGTCGGCAAAGAGTTTTAAAAGAGCCCCTTGCGTCTTTGTTGTGTTGCATTGAAAACTTATGCCTTTATTTGCAGTGGCACTGGTGGTGAATGCTTCGTTTCCCACAGCTGAGATGGCTTTTAGTATAATGTTGTTGGCATTTTCCACACTAGGGATGACGATTCGAGGCACTTTTGGCTGGTTTTGTTGTTTAGTGGGTGCCGTTAGGTTTCCCTTAGCCTCTTTGTTCCCGGTGAGTTGTTTGAAGATGTCGTCACTGTCAGTGTCTTCTCCAGAGACTATTTCGATCTCCACTGACATATTTGCTCCTTCATTGGGGAGCGTGTCAGTGCTATCTGCTGCGGATACGTTTAGTTCATCAGCCTTGGTTGTTTCCCTTTCTTTAGTTGCTTCAGGCTCCTTTGTGGTGCGTTGGGTATTTTTTGGACTTTTTTCCGTGGTCTTTCCAATGGTGGCGGGGCTTCTGGTTACGGGTGTTGCCAATATATCCTTCGCTTCTTGGTGGTGCTTGAGAATTTGTTGCCTTAATTGTTTGAGAACCTCCTGCGCAGCTGGGCTTGGTTTGTAGGATGGTGGGCAGATTTGCGTGTTGTTGGTGACAATGGCTTTTTCGGGTGGTGCGTATGGCTTATTGTTTTTGGCTTCCATTTTTGTTGGGGTGGCTTTGCGCTTAATGTTTTTGCTCATGTTGGCGAGAGCTGTTTTTAAAGAGGAATAGGATATATGTTTATGTTGTTAGTAATTTTTATTGATTTGGCATAGTGGTTTGCAGTAAATTTGTTTAAATATTTTCTAATTTGTGAGGTAGGGCGTTAATGGCTGGCAAACGCAGTTTAATTTATAACTTATTTTTAGGATTAAGTGGTGAGGCCCAGGTACACGCAGGGGTCTTTGTGGGCTATTATATCACTTTGTACAATTTTCAAGCAATTAGTTGATGCATAGTGAAATTTGATGATATTTTATTTTTGTATGGTTTCACAACACACAGCACGACGGTTAAGAATAACGCGGTTTTTTACGCTGTGTTGTAAACACTATCGCAAGAGTAAGGCAACTGGCGTATAGTAGGTTTTCAATTTGAATTTATTATTATAATATGATATCATTTATTCCCATTATTTGTTTATAAATAATTTAATTTTATAAATATTGCTGCAAAATAGTAACGCTTGCGTACATATACATATTTAAATGCATATACTTCTATGTTAATGTGGATTTGCATATTTTTTTTTTTTTTTTTTTTTTACAATATATATCTGCCTGTTGCGATGATATATATAAGATGGCGACCCAAAACTATACCTTGGCTAACCGTGGGTTAGTGGTATGATTCGAGTGGTTTTCCGCGGACGCCATCTAGTGGACCATGCGGATACGGTGGTTTTTCCTGGAGGCCTAATAGGTATAGCGGGGATTTGGTACGTTTTGTTCTTTGTAGTCAAAAGACTGTTCGTTGGTAGCTTGTGTGGGTTTGTGCTCCCCCGCTTATGTTTGCTCACATAGGCCGCTCAGTTCCAATCAGACTGAGCTCCCAGCACCCGAGTCAAACATTGGTAAAGCTGTTTATAGGTTGCTTATTGGCAGAGTGGTCTGCAGTTTATTATTTAGCTTATGTTTGCTCACATAGGCCGCTCAGTTCCAATCAGACTGAGCTCCCAGTACCCGAGTCAAACATTGGTAAAGCTGTTTATAGGTTGGTTTTTGGCAGAGTGGTCTGCAGTTTATTGTTTTGCTTATGTTTGCTCACATAGGCCGCTCAGTTCCAATCAGACTGAGCTCCCAGTACCCGAGTCAAACATTGGTAAAGCTGTTTATAGGTTGGTTTTTGGCAGTGTGGTCTGCAGTTTATTATTTAGCTTATGTTTGCTCACATAGGCCGCTCAGTTCCAATCAGACTGAGCTCCCAGTACCCGAGTCAAACATTGGTAAAGCTGTTTATAGGTTGGTTTTTGGCAGTGTGGTCTGCAGTTTATTATTTAGCTTATGTTTGCTCACATAGGCCGCTCAGTTCCAATCAGACTGAGCTCCCAGTACCCGAGTTTTTTTTTTTTTTTTTTACAATATATATCTGCCTGTTGCGATGATATATATAAGATGGCGACCCAAAACTATACCTTGGCTAACCGTGGGTTAGTGGTATGATTCGAGTGGTTTTCCGCGGACGCCATCTAGTGGACCATGCGGATACGGTGGTTTTTCCTGGAGGCCTAATAGGTATAGCGGGGATTTGGTACGTTTTGTTCTTTGTAGTCAAAAGACTGTTCGTTGGTAGCTTGTGTGGGTTTGTGCTCCCCCGCTTATGTTTGCTCACATAGGCCGCTCAGTTCCAATCAGACTGAGCTCCCAGCACCCGAGTCAAACATTGGTAAAGCTGTTTATAGGTTGCTTATTGGCAGAGTGGTCTGCAGTTTATTATTTAGCTTATGTTTGCTCACATAGGCCGCTCAGTTCCAATCAGACTGAGCTCCCAGTACCCGAGTCAAACATTGGTAAAGCTGTTTATAGGTTGGTTTTTGGCAGAGTGGTCTGCAGTTTATTGTTTTGCTTATGTTTGCTCACATAGGCCGCTCAGTTCCAATCAGACTGAGCTCCCAGTACCCGAGTCAAACATTGGTAAAGCTGTTTATAGGTTGGTTTTTGGCAGTGTGGTCTGCAGTTTATTATTTAGCTTATGTTTGCTCACATAGGCCGCTCAGTTCCAATCAGACTGAGCTCCCAGTACCCGAGTCAAACATTGGAAAAGCTGTTTAAAGGTTGCTTATTGGCAGAGTGGTCTGCTGTTTATTGTTTTGCTTATGTTTGCTCACATAGGCCGCTCAGTTCCAATCAGACTGAGCTCCCAGTACCCGAGTCAAACATTGGTAAAGCTGTTTATAGGTTGCTTATTGGCAGAGTGGTCTGCAGTTTATTGTTTTGCTTATGTTTGCTCACATAGGCCGCTCAGTTCCAATCAGACTGAGCTCCCAGTACCCGAGTCAAACATTGGTAAAGCTGTTTATAGGTTGCTTATTGGCAGAGTGGTCTGCAGTTTATTATTTAGCTTATGTTTGCTCACATAGGCCGCTCAGTTCCAATCAGACTGAGCTCCCAGTACCCGAGTCAAACATTGGAAAAGCTGTTTAAAGGTTGCTTATTGGCAGAGTGGTCTGCTGTTTATTGTTTTGCTTATGTTTGCTCACATAGGCCGCTCAGTTCCAATCGGACTGAGCTCCCAGTACCCGAGTCAAACACTGGTAAAGCTGCTTAAAGGTTGCCTATTGGCAGAGTGGTCTGCAGTTTATTGTTTTGCTTATGTTTGCTCACATAGGCCGCTCAGTTCCAATCAGACTGAGCTCCCAGTACCCGAGTCAAACATTGGTAAAGCTGTTTATAGGTTGCTTATTGGCAGAGTGGTCTGCAGTTTATTATTTAGCTTATGTTTGCTCACATAGGCCGCTCAGTTCCAATCAGACTGAGCTCCCAGTACCCGAGTCAAACATTGGTAAAGCTGTTTATAGGTTGGTTTTTGGCAGAGTGGTCTGCAGTTTATTGTTTTGCTTATGTTTGCTCACATAGGCCGCTCAGTTCCAATCAGACTGAGCTCCCAGTACCCGAGTCAAACATTGGTAAAGCTGTTTATAGGTTGGTTTTTGGCAGTGTGGTCTGCAGTTTATTATTTAGCTTATGTTTGCTCACATAGGCCGCTCAGTTCCAATCAGACTGAGCTCCCAGTACCCGAGTCAAACATTGGTAAAGCTGTTTATAGGTTGCTTATTGGCAGAGTGGTCTGCAGTTTATTATTTAGCTTATGTTTGCTCACATAGGCCGCTCAGTTCCAATCAGACTGGGCTCCCAGTACCCGAGTCAAACATTGGTAAAGCTGTTTATAGGTTGGTTTTTGGCAGAGTGGTCTGCAGTTTATTGTTTTGCTTATGTTTGCTCACATAGGCCGCTCAGTTCCAATCAGACTGAGCTCCCAGTACCCGAGTCAAACATTGGTAAAGCTGTTTATAGGTTGGTTTTTGGCAGTGTGGTCTGCAGTTTATTATTTAGCTTATGTTTGCTCACATAGGCCGCTCAGTTCCAATCAGACTGAGCTCCCAGTACCCGAGTCAAACATTGGTAAAGCTGTTTATAGGTTGCTTATTGGCAGAGTGGTCTGCAGTTTATTGTTTTGCTTATGTTTGCTCACATAGGCCGCTCGGTTCCAATCAGACTGAGCTCCCAGTACCCGAGTCAAACATTGGTAAAGCTGTTTATAGGTTGCTTATTGGCAGAGTGGTCTGCAGTTTATTGTTTTGCTTATGTTTGCTCACATAGGCCGCTCAGTTCCAATCAGACTGAGCTCCCAGTACCCGAGTCAAACATTGGTAAAGCTGTTTATAGGTTGGTTTTTGGCAGTGTGGTCTGCAGTTTATTATTTAGCTTATGTTTGCTCACATAGGCCGCTCAGTTCCAATCAGACTGAGCTCCCAGTACCCGAGTCAAACATTGGTAAAGCTGTTTATAGGTTGCTTATTGGCAGAGTGGTCTGCAGTTTATTATTTAGCTTATGTTTGCTCACATAGGCCGCTCAGTTCCAATCAGACTGAGCTCCCAGTACCCGAGTCAAACATTGGTAAAGCTGTTTATAGGTTGGTTTTTGGCAGTGTGGTCTGCAGTTTATTATTTAGCTTATGTTTGCTCACATAGGCCGCTCAGTTCCAATCAGACTGAGCTCCCATTACCCGAGTCAAACATTGGTAAAGCTGTTTATAAAACTGGTACTTGGCAGAACGGTGTGCAGTGTGTGGGTGGTTCAATGTTTCAGCTATTCTCAATTTGTTTGCTTGGGCTGAGTATCCGTATCAAGAGTTGGTTTGCTTGCCAGGGTGTATTATCCAGCAGCATCAGTAAAATTTGACCTGTTTTAGGTCATGTTTTTTCATCATTGCTGCTGGTTTTTAGTTGAGCTGGCAGTTGTTTGGTAGAGGGCTGGATGTGCTTAACGGCAGCACTGGTATTGTGTAGTTAATTTTTCTTGTGTGTTGGATTATTATGGCGGGGGAGGGGTTTGGCTTTGTTTTCAGGTTGTTTTGTAGGTTAAGTCTGGTGTGCCCTTATTGTGTTAATTGATTTGTTATTAGCTGTATGCTGGCTATGTCTTGGAGTAAGCTAGGGTTGGGTTGGGTAAGCGTTTGGGTGATTGGGCCATTTGGTGGCCTTAGGGATTCGATGATTCGTTCGACTATCTGTAGTTCGTTGTTCAGGGCTCGGAGTTCATGGTTGATTTGGTTTATTCTATTTGCGCTCATTGGGAAACGAAGCGTGAAGTACCTTTCTGTGGAGTCTGGGTTGTATGGAAGGCTTGAACGTAGTGTGGTTGTTCTTTGTAGTATTTGTTGTTTGTGGTTTTGCAGTCTCTCATAGTAGTCTGCTTGTTGCAATAGCGTAAGTTGGTTATTTGTTGGAGGTGTTTGAGTAATGTATTGGCGTAGAGGTTTGATGTATTTGTTTACATGCTCAAGGTATCTTTCATGGCTTCTGGCTAGTCGGAATGGGATGTATGGTTTGGTAATTAGTTTTGTGATTTCTGTATTTGAGTGGTGGCTTATTTGGTTAGCATATTTGGTAGAGGTTTTGTCATAAGTTTCCTCGAAAGTGGGGATCTTAAGGTCACTGTGGAGAGTGCTGTTTCTAGTGAGCCAGGGGGCATTTGTGATTTTTCGGATCGTGGTGCTTTGAAAGGCAGCAACTCGGTTGATTTGGGTTTGACTAGTGAGAGCTCCCCAAATGGGTAGTGCGTAGTGCCAAACGGGGGCAATGAGTTGTTTGTAGAGCAGGATTTTGGAGTTAGTTGGAAGTTTGCTGTTATTGTTCAGTAGCCAGTCAAGTTTAGTTCTGCGGGCTTTTAATTTTGTGACAAGGTTTGCAGTGTGCTTGCAGAAGTTAAGTTTTTTGTCTAATATTACTCCCAGATATGGATGTGAGTCTTTTGTTTCAATGGTTTGGTTCATTATTTTGGGTGCGATGACATGTATATTTTCGTTTTTGAGGGAGAACAGGACATGGGCCGTTTTGTTTGGGTTGATTTTGATGCACCATTTGTTTGTCCACTCAGTTAGAGGTTCGAGCATTCCCTCCACTTGACAGATGGCAGTAGTGGCCGTTCTTGCGGCAGACATGACAACTGTGTCATCAGCGTATGTGGCTAGCAGAGCTGTTATGTTTTGAGAGAGGTTAATTAGGTTGGTGTCGGGGGTGGGTAGGTCAGATGTATATATTGTATAGAGGATGGGTCCCAGGACACTGCCTTGTGGAACTCCAGCCGTGATGACTTTTGGAGTTGATCGGGCACCTTCATGGCATTCGACCATGAATGTTCGGTTGGTTAGGTAATGGCATATGGTAGCGTAGAGAATGGGGGAGAGGAGGGATTTTAATTTGTAGAAAAGACCTGGGTGCCAGACTCGATCAAAGGCTTCCTGTATGTCAAGGAAAACCGCTGAGCAGTAGTTATTTGCTTCGTAGGCTTTGAGTATAAATTGGGTAACTCGAGCTAGTTGTTGTTCAGTGTTATGTTTGTATCGGAAGCCAAATTGGTGGCTGGGGATAGCATTGGTGAAGTTTCTGGATTCATACATGCGTTTTAGGAGAATTCTTTCTAGGATTTTTGATAATCCGGATAGTAAACTGATGGGTCTATAGGAAGCAAGGAGTTCTGTAGGTTTTCCTGGTTTGGGAATCATGGTAACTATGGCTGTTTTCCATTGTTGTGGGAAGTGGCCAAGTCGTAGTGAATTGTTGAAAATTAGTATTAGGTATAGTAGGGCTCTATCTGGTAGTGCTTTGATAGTTTTGTTATCTATTCTGTCAAGTCCTGGGGCTTTGTTGTTTTCTAGTCCTTTTATTAGGTTTTTAATTTCTGGGAGTGTGACAGGGCGGAATCTGGGGTTGTCTGTTGGCGACGGGGTTGTTATTTGGCTTGTGATATTTTGGCGTTCTTCGTCTGTGTTTAGTAGGAAAGGTTTGAATCTTGATTCTAGATGGTTTGCGAATGCTTCTGCTTTTTCTAAGGTGGTTTTGCACCAGTTATTAATACTCTGGTTATTGTTTTGGTCTGTGGTAGTGTTGTGGCTTCTGACTGGTAGGTTGGGGGCGGGTTGTCTTTTTATTTGTTTAGTGAATCTCCATAGTTTTTGCATGCTGTACCTGTCTTTAGGGTCAATGCTTTGTAGGGTCCTATCTAGCCGTCTAGTTTTCTGGTCCTCTAGTGCTTTTTTGAGTCGCTTTGATGTGATTTTATGTAGCCTTTTGGCAGTGTTATTACGAAGTATGAGATGTTTATATTTAAAGTAGCGTTTAACTATTAGCATGTTTTGAATGCGTCTATTAGGTGTATAGTGTATTCGAAAACGACTGTTGATTGGGAGACGAGGGGATGTTGTTGAGGCATAGGTGGCTGCTTGGTGAATATTTCTGGTAAGTATGTCAACGGCGTCTTCAATGTCCTGCCCTGATGTTATTTCAGTGTTAAGATGTATGTTTTGGTCAAGCCAGAGTTGGAATTTTTTGGTGCTAGCATTAGCTGGAAGCATGGGTTTTTTAAAGGGTATGACCTCTGGTTTGCTCAGCAGGTTCATTAGGAGAGGGAGGTGGTCAGAACCTAAATCAAGTGAGGATTTGATGTGTAGGCGGTCGTGTTGGATACCGCAGTAGATTGCGAAATCAATGGCCGAGGGCCTTTTTCGTTGGTCATATGGAAAGTGAGTGGGTGAGCCAGTGGCAAGGATGTTGTAATTATGGGTCCTTAGAGAGGTGATAAGCTCGTTTCCTCGGTTACAAGCCCGCGTGTTACCCCACCAGCGGTGCTTTGCGTTCCAATCTCCGGCAATTAGGAACCTTGGTTCAAGAAGCTTAAAAATTAGGTTGAAGGCTTCACTAGTTAGGCCTCTTAACGGCGGGCAGTAGATGGCTGCTATTTTAAGGAGTGGTTGATCTGGAAAGGTGACGCAGATTGGTACACATTGTATGGCCAGGGTGCTGATTTTTGGGAGGGCCATGTGGTCTATGTTACGATTAATGATGATCGCTGAGCCTCCTCTTCTTCTGTTTGTTGGATGGTTGGCTAGATATATATCATATTTCTTAATGGTAATGGAGTCTGAGCTTGTTAGGTGAGTCTCTGAGACAAGGACAATGTCAATGTTGTATTGATGAATATGGTCTTCGAGTTCGGTGATTTTGTTTAGTATTCCACCTGCATTCCAGGTAATGATCCTAAGCTCACATTGTTGGTTATTATTGGGGTTGTTGTTAGGCATGGTGGTTGGTTTATTGTTGTTGTTTTTAGTGTTATTCGTTCAATTGGGAAGGTAGTCTGTTTGAGGGGAAAGATATGTGTTATATGCCAATATTTGTTTATGTAATTTGTGGGTGGGTAGTGCTTAAAATGGTAGCAGAGTGCTAGGATTGGAGAGTGAGTCAGTTTTTGGTTAATTTGGTGTGCATAGAAAAGTTTTGTACTAAGTAGATGTTGTGCAGTGAAAGGCTGGTTTTTCAGTTGGCCTTCAGTGGCATTTGTTTATTCAAGTTCAAGTTCAAGTTTTTTTTTTTTTTTTTTTGTTTTTTTTTTTTTTGTTTTTTTTTTTTTGTCCTTACATTATTACATTATTATTTGTATTTAAAGTTAGCTTATTCTGGTGTATAACGATTGTCCCAGGAATGTAGGTAGGCCCTCATTTGTTCAGCCATGTGTGCCATGTCTTCGTGGTTGGTGGCCAAGGGGGGGACATATTGTGGGGGAGTTTGCTGGGTGGTTGTGTTGCGTGGGGGTGGGCGAATAATTAGTGGCATGTGGAATCTGGGTGTAGACCAAGGGGGTCTTGATTGCAAAGGGGGTTGAATTTGAGTGTCTTCCAGTAGGCTTAGTGAGGGGGGGTAGTGTGCGCGCAGCATGTCCATTTGATTATGGCTAAACCCTCTTATTTCCGGCTTCAGTGAGTTGCTGAAGATTTGTTCATTCATCCAGCCCAGGGAACTAATGGCCTGGCTTGCGCGCTTTGTTTGATTATCTATTGGTAGGTTTCGTAAGGCCTCCTTGTAGATTGGGCATCCTCTGAATATGGCTACGTGGGCGCCTTTGCAGTTTGCGCATTTTCCGTTTACATTCCGAGGCTTGGTGCATTCGTTTGAGGGGTGTGGCTCGGCGCACTTAAAGCATACGTAGCTCTGGGATTTGCATGTGTCATACCCATGGCCATATTCTTGGCATTTGCGGCATTGGATTATGTACTGGGTTCTATTGGGCTCTTCTATGGTTACCTTGTAGGTGCCTAGTTTCGTGATTTTTAGCACCTCTTTGTTATTTTTTTCCGGAACTAGGTCCACTTTGAAAGCATTTGTAGGCTGTCCGGTAATATTTCCTATAATATTAGCTATATGGCAAGTAGTGTGACCAAGTTCGGATAATTGATAGGATATCCATCCTTGAGGTGTAGAGGGGTGGAGTCCTTTAATGGTAATCCTGTATCTAGTGTCACTACTCTGGGTGTGGGCATTAAGTTTTAGGTCGGCAAAGAGTTTTAAAAGAGCCCCTTGCGTCTTTGTTGTGTTGCATTGAAAACTTATGCCTTTATTTGCAGTGGCACTGGTGGTGAATGCTTCGTTTCCCACAGCTGAGATGGCTTTTAGTATAATGTTGTTGGCATTTTCCACACTAGGGATGACGATTCGAGGCACTTTTGGCTGGTTTTGTTGTTTAGTGGGTGCCGTTAGGTTTCCCTTAGCCTCTTTGTTCCCGGTGAGTTGTTTGAAGATGTCGTCACTGTCAGTGTCTTCTCCAGAGACTATTTCGATCTCCACTGACATATTTGCTCCTTCATTGGGGAGCGTGTCAGTGCTATCTGCTGCGGATACGTTTAGTTCATCAGCCTTGGTTGTTTCCCTTTCTTTAGTTGCTTCAGGCTCCTTTGTGGTGCGTTGGGTATTTTTTGGACTTTTTTCCGTGGTCTTTCCAATGGTGGCGGGGCTTCTGGTTACGGGTGTTGCCAATATATCCTTCGCTTCTTGGTGGTGCTTGAGAATTTGTTGCCTTAATTGTTTGAGAACCTCCTGCGCAGCTGGGCTTGGTTTGTAGGATGGTGGGCAGATTTGCGTGTTGTTGGTGACAATGGCTTTTTCGGGTGGTGCGTATGGCTTATTGTTTTTGGCTTCCATTTTTGTTGGGGTGGCTTTGCGCTTAATGTTTTTGCTCATGTTGGCGAGAGCTGTTTTTAAAGAGGAATAGGATATATGTTTATGTTGTTAGTAATTTTTATTGATTTGGCATAGTGGTTTGCAGTAAATTTGTTTAAATATTTTCTAATTTGTGAGGTAGGGCGTTAATGGCTGGCAAACGCAGTTTAATTTATAACTTATTTTTAGGATTAAGTGGTGAGGCCCAGGTACACGCAGGGGTCTTTGTGGGCTATTATATCACTTTGTACAATTTTCAAGCAATTAGTTGATGCATAGTGAAATTTGATGATATTTTATTTTTGTATGGTTTCACAACACACAGCACGACGGTTAAGAATAACGCGGTTTTTTACGCTGTGTTGTAAACACTATCGCAAGAGTAAGGCAACTGGCGTATAGTAGGTTTTCAATTTGAATTTATTATTATAATATGATATCATTTATTCCCATTATTTGTTTATAAATAATTTAATTTTATAAATATTGCTGCAAAATAGTAACGCTTGCGTACATATACATATTTAAATGCATATACTTCTATGTTAATGTGGATTTGCATATTGCTGCTATTTTGGCATTTTTTAGGCACAAAATAAAATGGCCGTGCCGTGGTATATATGTAATTAATTTTGGCGTAAAAATATTTGCATACGCAGATTTAAATTTGGGTTTTTTAATATTTGGACGGACAAGACAATAGGCAGTCATATTTGATTTAGGCATCTTGTGGCGATGCAGAATTTAATATTGGTGTTTTTAAATGGTCAATTTGAAGGCCGATATTGCGGCAAAAATAATTTTGAAAGTATTATTTTTGGAGTGATTGGGCACAATATATATTGACAGTGCAGTTGTTTGTAGCAAGCGTTATTAATTCGAGCATATATAAATGTACTTATTTATTTAGGTTATTTTTATATTATTATCATATATGTTGTGAGATGGACGGACAGTATTATGGGCAGACATATTTAATATATATATATGCATATGTACATATATTAATTCACTTTGAGGTGGCAGTTATTTTTGCATACACACACACACACGGGCACTGATTTTAAGCTAGCCGGCAAATAATGATGGCCGAATTGGTATACATCTGTTTGTGTGTATGTGCGTCTATTTGCTGCTACTTTGGACAGAATTTAGTCAATCATATATGATTTAAGAATATATTAGGTTTATTCAATAAATTGGGACGTTTTAAATGGTTGAAAATAGGGTGGTCTTATAGACTTACCCCTAAAATTATAAATGTTCACTTTAATTTTATATATTTTGAATTTTCCGAATTACGCGAGACACAAGAGATGTTGAGCACAGCTTGAACACATTAGATATGCAAGTTTCGCAAAACATCGAGCCTGGCAGAGCCCACTGTATGCTGCATCGATACTTCAATTAAACATCGATACACCATCGCAAGTCTCAGACGATTAGTGCTTGGTAGGTTTTCAATTTGAATTTATTATTATAATATGATATCATTTATTCCCATTATTTGTTTATAAATAATTTAATTTTATAAATATTGCTGCAAAATAGTAACGCTTGCGTACATATACATATTTAAATGCATATACTTCTATGTTAATGTGGATTTGCATATTGCTGCTATTTTGGCATTTTTTAGGCACAAAATAAAATGGCCGTGCCGTGGTATATATGTAATTAATTTTGGCGTAAAAATATTTGCATACGCAGATTTAAATTTGGGTTTTTTAATATTTGGACGGACAAGACAATAGGCAGTCATATTTGATTTAGGCATCTTGTGGCGATGCAGAATTTAATATTGGTGTTTTTAAATGGTCAATTTGAAGGCCGATATTGCGGCAAAAATAATTTTGAAAGTATTATTTTTGGAGTGATTGGGCACAATATATATTGACAGTGCAGTTGTTTGTAGCAAGCGTTATTAATTCGAGCATATATAAATGTACTTATTTATTTAGGTTATTTTTATATTATTATCATATATGTTGTGAGATGGACGGACAGTATTATGGGCAGACATATTTAATATATATATATGCATATGTACATATATTAATTCACTTTGAGGTGGCAGTTATTTTTGCATACACACACACACACGGGCACTGATTTTAAGCTAGCCGGCAAATAATGATGGCCGAATTGGTATACATCTGTTTGTGTGTATGTGCGTCTATTTGCTGCTACTTTGGACAGAATTTAGTCAATCATATATGATTTAAGAATATATTAGGTTTATTCAATAAATTGGGACGTTTTAAATGTTTGAAAATAGGGTGATCTTATAGACTTACCCCTAAAATTATAAATGTTCACTTTAATTTTATATATTTTGAATTTTCCGAATTACGCGAGACACAAGAGATGTTGAGCACAGCTTGAACACATTAGATATGCAAGTTTCGCAAAACATCGAGCCTGGCAGAGCCCACTGTATGCTGCATCGATACTTCAATTAAACATCGATACACCATCGCAAGTCTCAGACGATTAGTGCTTGGTAGGTTTTCAATTTGAATTTATTATTATAATATGATATCATTTATTCCCATTATTTGTTTATAAATAATTTAATTTTATAAATATTGCTGCAAAATAGTAACGCTTGCGTACATATACATATTTAAATGCATATACTTCTATGTTAATGTGGATTTGCATATTGCTGCTATTTTGGCATTTTTTAGGCACAAAATAAAATGGCCGTGCCGTGGTATATATGTAATTAATTTTGGCGTAAAAATATTTGCATACGCATTTTTTTTTTTTTTTTTTTTTGTAGTATGTACTGGTCTATTACTCAGTACATACGGCTGGTGGCCCAGATCCGTGTAATGGCTGGATCTGGACAAGTTTACCGCACTGCGCCGCTTAGCGGACCACGCGGAATCGGTCGTTTTCTTGGGAGGCAATTGTTGGTATTGCAGATTATGGCTAGGTATAGCTCTTGTTTTTGGCGCTTAGGTGTTGCTCAGGTTGGAGCTTGTTGTGCTGGGTGAAGCACGAATTGTTTTTATTGGTGGTTGGTCAATACGCTATTGTGGCTTTGGTGGCTAGCCTTGGAAGTGTAGAGCATATTGAGGTTGTTAGTTGTGGTTAGTGTTTGCGCCAGGTTGGTGGTTAGTTGTGGATTAGTTTTGAAGTCTGGTGGGACAGTTCAGGTTTTTTGAGGTTTGTTGAGCTGTTTGGCATAGGAGTTGTGCCGGCTAGCATTGTTTTCTTGGGGTTTCATGGTCACTGCTCACTCACCTGGTTTACTCATACCCAGAAGGGCAGAGCTCCAGGCACCCAAGCAAAGCAGTTAAGGCACTGAGGTTGTGCAGATTTTATTCTTTGTCACTGCTCACTCACCTGGTTTACTCATACCCAGAAGGGCAGAGCTCCAGGCACCCAAGCAAAGCAGTTAAGGCACTGAGGTTGTGCAGATTTTATTCTTTATCACTGCTCACTCACCTGGTTTACACATACCCAAAAGGGCAGAGCTCCAGGCACCCAAGCAAAGCAGTTAAGGCACTGAGGTTGTGCAGATTTGATTCTTTTTTTTTTTTTTTTTTTTTGTAGTATGTACTGGTCTATTACTCAGTACATACGGCTGGTGGCCCAGATCCGTGTAATGGCTGGATCTGGACAAGTTTACCGCACTGCGCCGCTTAGCGGACCACGCGGAATCGGTCGTTTTCTTGGGAGGCAATTGTTGGTATTGCAGATTATGGCTAGGTATAGCTCTTGTTTTTGGCGCTTAGGTGTTGCTCAGGTTGGAGCTTGTTGTGCTGGGTGAAGCACGAATTGTTTTTATTGGTGGTTGGTCAATACGCTATTGTGGCTTTGGTGGCTAGCCTTGGAAGTGTAGAGCATATTGAGGTTGTTAGTTGTGGTTAGTGTTTGCGCCAGGTTGGTGGTTAGTTGTGGATTAGTTTTGAAGTCTGGTGGGACAGTTCAGGTTTTTTGAGGTTTGTTGAGCTGTTTGGCATAGGAGTTGTGCCGGCTAGCATTGTTTTCTTGGGGTTTCATGGTCACTGCTCACTCACCTGGTTTACTCATACCCAGAAGGGCAGAGCTCCAGGCACCCAAGCAAAGCAGTTAAGGCACTGAGGTTGTGCAGATTTTATTCTTTGTCACTGCTCACTCACCTGGTTTACTCATACCCAGAAGGGCAGAGCTCCAGGCACCCAAGCAAAGCAGTTAAGGCACTGAGGTTGTGCAGATTTTATTCTTTATCACTGCTCACTCACCTGGTTTACACATACCCAAAAGGGCAGAGCTCCAGGCACCCAAGCAAAGCAGTTAAGGCACTGAGGTTGTGCAGATTTGATTCTTTATCACTGCTCACTCACCTGGTTTACACATACCCAAAAGGGCAGAGCTCCAGGTACCCAAGCAAAGCAGTTTTTAGAAGTCTGATATGACTGTTCTAGGCACTGGAATTTAGGCGGTGCAGATTTATTAGGGGTGTGATATATCCGAATATTGGATTGTTGTTTGGGTCACTTTTGGTGTGTATGGGTCTCCTGTTGCTATTGAGCAAATTGGGTTTGTTTTTGTTTGTCTGGTATGAACGTTAATATGCAACTTGGTTGTCGTCTGCTTGTCTAAGAACATACACTTTAGGGTCTCTTCTCAGTCTCTATTCTGACAAACTGAATGACTTGCATATTAATGGGTTAGTATTATTGTTAGTTGAATTGGTCATATGGTAATTCTGGCACTGAGAATTGGGAGTGCAGTTTGCACAATATGCTATGGCTGGATATTTTGGTGGTTAAGTTTGTTCAGCAGTTTGAAGTTTGTTGCATGTTTGCATAGACTATTGGATACACAGTGCAATTTGGTTGTGTGTTTGGTTGTTCTTTATTTGGCCATTGTTTGGTTTGGCAGTTAATATTTATATAATTGTTAATTGGTTTGAGTTAGTTATTTGAAATTGAGTAATTGGATTGGCCATGGGGTTTGGATCAGCAAGATCAGGGTTAATGATAGTGAAGCACAAGGTGCTTGTATCATTATATTTCTTCACTTTATGCTGATCCATTTGACTAGGCAGTATTTTTGGATTTTTCTTTTTGAATTTGCATTCTTTGGCCAGTCTCTTTTTTTTTTTTTTTTTTTTTTTGTAGTATGTACTGGTCTATTACTCAGTACATACGGCTGGTGGCCCAGATCCGTGTAATGGCTGGATCTGGACAAGTTTACCGCACTGCGCCGCTTAGCGGACCACGCGGAATCGGTCGTTTTCTTGGGAGGCAATTGTTGGTATTGCAGATTATGGCTAGGTATAGCTCTTGTTTTTGGCGCTTAGGTGTTGCTCAGGTTGGAGCTTGTTGCGCTGGGTGAAGCACGGATTGTTTTTATTGGTGGTTGGTCAATACGCTATTGTGGCTTTGGTGGCTAGCCTTGGAAGTGTAGAGCATATTGAGGTTGTTAGTTGTGGTTAGTGTTTGCGCCAGGTTGGTGGTTAGTTGTGGATTAGTTTTGAAGTCTGGTGGGACAGTTCAGGTTTTTGAGGTTTGTTGAGCTGTTTGGCATAGGAGTTGTGCCGGCTAGCATTGTTTTCTTGGGGTTTCATGGTCACTGCTCACTCACCTGGTTTACACATACCCAGAAGGGCAGAGCTCCAGGCACCCAAGCAAAGCAGTTAAGGCACTGAGGTTGTGCAGATTTGATTCTTTATCACTGCTCACTCACCTGGTTTACACATACCCAGAAGGGCAGAGCTCCAGGCACCCAAGCAAAGCAGTTAAGGCACTGAGGTTGTGCAGATTTGATTCTTTATCACTGCTCACTCACCTGGTTTACACATACCCAGAAGGGCAGAGCTCCAGGCACCCAAGCAAAGCAGTTTAGGTTTTTTTTTTTTTTTTTTTTTTTGTTTTTTTGTAGTATGTACTGGTCTATTACTCAGTACATACGTTTTTTTTTTTTTTTTTTTTTTTTTTTGTAGTATGTACTGGTCTATTACTCAGTACATACGGCTGGTGGCCCAGATCCGTGTAATGGCTGGATCTGGACAAGTTTACCGCACTGCGCCGCTTAGCGGACCACGCGGAATCGGTCGTTTTCTTGGGAGGCAATTGTTGGTATTGCAGATTATGGCTAGGTATAGCTCTTGTTTTTGGCGCTTAGGTGTTGCTCAGGTTGGAGCTTGTTGTGCTGGGTGAAGCACTTTTCTGGTTGGGGATTTTTGAAAGGGAGTCGGGCCCGAATGGAAATGGAACGGTCAGCTTGCTAGCCCAATCTACGCTCTCACACGTCCCAAATAGATGGAGCGAGAGAGAGAGCGAGAGAGTGCATTCGGGGCAGGAAGCGTAGGCGAGAGGTGGGCGTGTGCATGGGCGTGAGAGAAAGCGAGTCGCAGTGTGACGGCTTTGTGGCGTCAACTCAATTTAAATCTAACTGCTCTCATTTAACCATTCTCTCAATTTGCACCATACACCAGCCCACCCAAGACGCTGACAAGCCCATGCAAAGGGAATGCTTGAGCAAACTGTACGCTCTCATAGCCGCTCGAGCAACCGATCACCCAATCCAGAAAGTTTATTGATAAAATGCATATTAATCTATACAATGTTAATTTAACAAATTGTTTGTTTGTTTATGTTTTGTGTGTACAACAATTGTGTGTGTGTTTGTGTGAATGTGTGTGTGTGTGTGTATGTTATGATAGTGAATTAGTGTGCATAGAATTGCCAATTTAAATACAATACAAGATGGCACACACTATATGAATGTAATCTTCTTAAAAGGTAAATTGTTTGATTAATTGTATAGAATTGTTAAATATATATATATGCAAATTATAGCTAAGTGCGGCATCAGCATTTGTTTATGCCATGAGCCAGCAGCTTTGATAAGAGCCGTGCTTGTGAGAGAATTTATTTAATGATTTGTAACAAAAAATAATTTTTATTTTGGGAGATTAAATTCAATTTATTATATTTTTTTTTTTTTTTTTTTTTTTTTTTTTTTTTTTTTTTTTTTTTTTTTTTTTTTTTGGAATTTTTTTTATGAAAAGTAATAAATAATGTGCTTACAGTGTGCAAGTGTGCGCTCCAAATTTGCGTGCATGTTTTTGTTGCTAAATTATTAATACACACATGCATATATATGAGCAAGATATATATGTACTTGCATGCATATGTGTATTCGCAACAATGTTGAGAATTTATTTAATGATTTGTAACAAAAAATAATTTTTATTTTGGGAGATTAAATTCAATTTATTATATTTTTTTTTTTTTTTTTTTTTTTTTTTTTTTTTTTTTTTTTTTTTTTTTTTTTGGAATTTTTTTTATGAAAAGTAATAAATAATGTGCTTACAGTGTGCAAGTGTGCGCTCCAAATTTGCGTGCATGTTTTTGTTGCTAAATTATTAATACACACATGCATATATATGAGCAAGATATATATGTACTTGCATGCATATGTGTATTCGCAACAATGTTGCCCGTAATAAGGCTTGTCACGCTTAACAGGAACACAACAGCAGATACAACGCCGAAGCACAAATAGTTATTAGCGAAACAATATGTTCCGTGTATGTGAGCCGAGTACTTGATAATTCCTCGTTTTTTGTTTAATGCCCAGATTCTATCTTCTTTAGCATTTAATATCCCAAATGTATTGCCTACTTTTTGGGGCAGGGAAAATAAATAACATTTAAACACCAATGACGTTTCGATAATAAAATGATGTTAGGTTTAGCCTGTGCCTTCTCTCACATTGACAATAATTAATAGCACTGGCTGTTACCAAAACGTATCGGCCATTAATTTGAGTTATTTATGCAAATGGGATAGTTGGAAGATTATATGAAAATCAAGAGAGCAAAATGTTCAAAATAGACAAATTGCATTTTGTTAAATGCCCTCTTGAATTTCGTACAAGTTGTGAGTGGCTTGTGCCTTAAGCATAATGTGTGTATGTGTGCATGTGTGCATGTGTGCATGTGTGCATGTGTGCATATGTGCATGTGTGCATGTGTGCATGTGTGCATGTGTGCATGTGTAGAATTATAAAAAATTATTGTTTTGATTAGATTTGTTGAATGTTGTTATGTTTGTGTGACTATATGGAAAATAGTTTTGATTTGTGTGTTTATATGTTAAATAGTTGTGCATATGTGCATGTGTGCATATGTGCATGTGTGCATGTGTGCATGTGTGCATGTGTGCATGTGTGCATGTGTGCATGTGTGCATGTGTAGAATTATAAAAAATTATTGTTTTGATTAGATTTGTTGAATGTTGTTGTGTTTGGAAAATAGTTTTGATTTGTGTGTTTATATGTTAAATAGTTCTAAATATGTGTGAGGTAGTGATAAAGTTAAAGCCGCTGCCGCTGCTGCTGCTGTTGCTGCTGTTGCTGCTGCTGCTGCTGCTGCTGCTGCTGCTGCTGCTGCTGCTGCTGCTGGTGGTGATGATGTTGACACCGCCGGCGTTGTCGCAGCTGCAGAAATGATGTTTGTTGTTGTTGATCGTTATGATGATGATGATGATGATGAATTAGCTATGCCGCCAGGTCATGATCGCATTTAAAAATGCGTTGAATGTTAGACCGAATGGGCGGGCAGCGAATTGGATTGTTGTCAGCCATCCGGACGAGCATTTATTGTTTTGTTAGCAATTTTTAATTAAAAATTAAAAGTTAAGATTGTAGGTGTTGAAAAAATGATAATGATAATAAAAATGAAAATGAGTGATAAGGTGGTGAAAAGTGGAATATAAGGAAAAGTGGAATAAAGAAAAAAAAGGTAAGTGATAAAAAGGTAAGTTTAAATAAAGGATTTTTTACAGATTTTAAAATTATAAAAAAGAGGTAAGTAAATTAATCATTTTTAATTTTTTTTTTTTTTTTTTTTTTTTTTTTTTTTTCATATTGATGTAGGTAAGTATTATTTTGTTTTTATATATGATTATATATATTGTGTTGTTATTTGTTAGTTGCCGTTTGGAATTTGACAGGCTGACGGACTAGAGTAAAGACAGAGCTTCAAAATCAATTGGATGAGGATGACATGGCAGGCAGTGTGGAGTCATCTCCATGTCTGAGGACTCCCTGCATTTTTTGCTGCATCTCATTCATAATGCCCGTCAGTTTGTCAAGTTGTTCCTGCT
The DNA here is from genome assembly GCF_003285875.2 of Drosophila novamexicana. NCBI lineage: Eukaryota > Metazoa > Arthropoda > Insecta > Diptera > Drosophilidae > Drosophila > Drosophila novamexicana. The sequence goes on along the minus strand of NW_020824978.1, from coordinate 5,093 downwards.
GCTTGTGGGCTAGCTGGAGTAATAGTTGGTGAGTGGAATTTTGATCTGTTAGGGGAGGATTGTTAATTGGCAATTGTTGTTGTTGCTGTTGTTGTTGCTGCTGTTGCTGCTGTTGCTGCTGCTGCTGTTGCTGCAGCTGTTGTTGCTGCTGCTGCTGCTGCAGCTGTTGCTGTTGATGATGCTGTCGTTGCTGCTGTTGATGATCAACATCAACATCAAATTGCATAGGCTCTTGCGGAGCCGGTTGCTGAGCAGAGACATCAACTTGTTGCCGATTTGATAAGGCTTCTAGCTGTTGGAGTTGCATTTGAACAATCTGGTCTCTGTTGGGCACAGATCCAAGTTGTTCAATTTGACGCTGCTGTTGCTGTTTCTGAAGCTTTTGGATTTTGGCCCATCTTAAACGTGGATCCAGGTTGGTGGACGATATTGATGATGTTGTTACTGTTGTTGTTGTTGCAGGTCTAGGTATGGTATTAATGGCATTATTTGCCGCTGTGACAGTGTTAGTAGGAATGGCAACATGTGATTGTTGCATTTGTGCAATTGCTTGTCCCGTTTGTAATTTGTTTTGTTTTTGTTTTAGTTTTCTCAAATTTGATTTTTGCTTTTTAGTTATTGGCTTTGGCAATAGCAATGGCAATGGTAGAGGCAGTGGCAATGGTACCTGTTGCTGTTGTTGTTGCAGCTGCTGCTGCTGTTGCAGATAATGAACAGGTGCATTTGTTTGATTTTGATATTGTTGTTGTTGTTGTTGTTGCTGCTGTTGCTGTTGCTGCAGCTGCTGCTGCTGCTGCTGCTGCTGCTGGAGTTGTTGCTGCGACTGCCGCTGCCGCCGCTGCATATTTGAATTTGATAGCCTCAACAGCTGCTGTTGCTGCTGTGGCTGCTTTGACTGAACATTTTTGTTGGATTGTTTGTTAATAATATTGGACATAGTTGATAGTTTAGTTTTTAAGAGATCTAAATATAAGGGACATCCCTTATAGTTGGCCGTATGTGATTCGCCGCAATTGGCACAATTAGCCGGAAGATTGGCTGGCTTGATACATGTTTGTGACAGATGATCTTGGCCACATTTAACACATCTTGGATGATGATGACAATAGCGCGCAGTATGATTGTAACGTTGGCATTTATGGCATTGAGGCAATTTTTTGCCATCAATTTTTGGCCACTCAAAACGGACAATATATTTGCAAAGTTGTCGAATACCGAATATTGATGGATTCTTTATTGAATCAGGAGCCAATTCAATAAAGAATATATTCGGCCGATATTGACCAGTACCATTACGATTCCTGTAAACGGGATTGTATATATTACGAATTATATATCCCATACAGGTCAACTCATTTCGAATGCTGTCTGTGCTAGTTGAGGCATGAATGCCGCGAACAACCACCCGAAATGAGCGCATTTTTTCTGGTTGGGGATTTTTGAAAGGGAGTCGGGCCCGAATGGAAATGGAACGGTCAGCTTGCTAGCCCAATCTACGCTCTCACACGTCCCAAATAGATGGAGCGAGAGAGAGAGCGAGAGAGTGCATTCGGGGCAGGAAGCGTAGGCGAGAGGTGGGCGTGTGCATGGGCGTGAGAGAAAGCGAGTCGCAGTGTGACGGCTTTGTGGCGTCAACTCAATTTAAATCTAACTGCTCTCATTTAACCATTCTCTCAATTTGCACCATACACCAGCCCACCCAAGACGCTGACAAGCCCATGCAAAGGGAATGCTTGAGCAAACTGTACGCTCTCATAGCCGCTCGAGCAACCGATCACCCAATCCAGAAAGTTTATTGATAAAATGCATATTAATCTATACAATGTTAATTTAACAAATTGTTTGTTTGTTTATGTTTTGTGTGTACAACAATTGTGTGTGTGTTTGTGTGAATGTGTGTGTGTGTGTGTATGTTATGATAGTGAATTAGTGTGCATAGAATTGCCAATTTAAATACAATACAAGATGGCACACACTATATGAATGTAATCTTCTTAAAAGGTAAATTGTTTGATTAATTGTATAGAATTGTTAAATATATATATATGCAAATTATAGCTAAGTGCGGCATCAGCATTTGTTTATGCCATGAGCCAGCAGCTTTGATAAGAGCCGTGCTTGTGAGAGAATTTATTTAATGATTTGTAACAAAAAATAATTTTTATTTTGGGAGATTAAATTCAATTTATTATATTTTTTTTTTTTTTTTTTTTTTTTTTTTTTTTTTTTTTTTTTTTTTTTTTTTTTTTTTGGAATTTTTTTTATGAAAAGTAATAAATAATGTGCTTACAGTGTGCAAGTGTGCGCTCCAAATTTGCGTGCATGTTTTTGTTGCTAAATTATTAATACACACATGCATATATATGAGCAAGATATATATGTACTTGCATGCATATGTGTATTCGCAACAATGTTGCCCGTAATAAGGCTTGTCACGCTTAACAGGAACACAACAGCAGATACAACGCCGAAGCACAAATAGTTATTAGCGAAACAATATGTTCCGTGTATGTGAGCCGAGTACTTGATAATTCCTCGTTTTTTGTTTAATGCCCAGATTCTATCTTCTTTAGCATTTAATATCCCAAATGTATTGCCTACTTTTTGGGGCAGGGAAAATAAATAACATTTAAACACCAATGACGTTTCGATAATAAAATGATGTTAGGTTTAGCCTGTGCCTTCTCTCACATTGACAATAATTAATAGCACTGGCTGTTACCAAAACGTATCGGCCATTAATTTGAGTTATTTATGCAAATGGGATAGTTGGAAGATTATATGAAAATCAAGAGAGCAAAATGTTCAAAATAGACAAATTGCATTTTGTTAAATGCCCTCTTGAATTTCGTACAAGTTGTGAGTGGCTTGTGCCTTAAGCATAATGTGTGTATGTGTGCATGTGTGCATGTGTGCATGTGTGCATGTGTGCATATGTGCATGTGTGCATGTGTGCATGTGTGCATGTGTGCATGTGTAGAATTATAAAAAATTATTGTTTTGATTAGATTTGTTGAATGTTGTTATGTTTGTGTGACTATATGGAAAATAGTTTTGATTTGTGTGTTTATATGTTAAATAGTTGTGCATATGTGCATGTGTGCATATGTGCATGTGTGCATGTGTGCATGTGTGCATGTGTGCATGTGTGCATGTGTGCATGTGTGCATGTGTAGAATTATAAAAAATTATTGTTTTGATTAGATTTGTTGAATGTTGTTGTGTTTGGAAAATAGTTTTGATTTGTGTGTTTATATGTTAAATAGTTCTAAATATGTGTGAGGTAGTGATAAAGTTAAAGCCGCTGCCGCTGCTGCTGCTGTTGCTGCTGTTGCTGCTGCTGCTGCTGCTGCTGCTGCTGCTGCTGCTGCTGCTGCTGCTGCTGCTGCTGGTGGTGATGATGTTGACACCGCCGGCGTTGTCGCAGCTGCAGAAATGATGTTTGTTGTTGTTGATCGTTATGATGATGATGATGATGATGAATTAGCTATGCCGCCAGGTCATGATCGCATTTAAAAATGCGTTGAATGTTAGACCGAATGGGCGGGCAGCGAATTGGATTGTTGTCAGCCATCCGGACGAGCATTTATTGTTTTGTTAGCAATTTTTAATTAAAAATTAAAAGTTAAGATTGTAGGTGTTGAAAAAATGATAATGATAATAAAAATGAAAATGAGTGATAAGGTGGTGAAAAGTGGAATATAAGGAAAAGTGGAATAAAGAAAAAAAAGGTAAGTGATAAAAAGGTAAGTTTAAATAAAGGATTTTTTACAGATTTTAAAATTATAAAAAAGAGGTAAGTAAATTAATCATTTTTAATTTTTTTTTTTTTTTTTTTTTTTTTTTTTTTTTCATATTGATGTAGGTAAGTATTATTTTGTTTTTATATATGATTATATATATTGTGTTGTTATTTGTTAGTTGCCGTTTGGAATTTGACAGGCTGACGGACTAGAGTAAAGACAGAGCTTCAAAATCAATTGGATGAGGATGACATGGCAGGCAGTGTGGAGTCATCTCCATGTCTGAGGACTCCCTGCATTTTTTGCTGCATCTCATTCATAATGCCCGTCAGTTTGTCAAGTTGTTCCTGCTGCTTGTGGGCTAGCTGGAGTAATAGTTGGTGAGTGGAATTTTGATCTGTTAGGGGAGGATTGTTAATTGGCAATTGTTGTTGTTGCTGTTGTTGTTGCTGCTGTTGCTGCTGTTGCTGCTGCTGCTGTTGCTGCAGCTGTTGTTGCTGCTGCTGCTGCTGCAGCTGTTGCTGTTGATGATGCTGTCGTTGCTGCTGTTGATGATCAACATCAACATCAAATTGCATAGGCTCTTGCGGAGCCGGTTGCTGAGCAGAGACATCAACTTGTTGCCGATTTGATAAGGCTTCTAGCTGTTGGAGTTGCATTTGAACAATCTGGTCTCTGTTGGGCACAGATCCAAGTTGTTCAATTTGACGCTGCTGTTGCTGTTTCTGAAGCTTTTGGATTTTGGCCCATCTTAAACGTGGATCCAGGTTGGTGGACGATATTGATGATGTTGTTACTGTTGTTGTTGTTGCAGGTCTAGGTATGGTATTAATGGCATTATTTGCCGCTGTGACAGTGTTAGTAGGAATGGCAACATGTGATTGTTGCATTTGTGCAATTGCTTGTCCCGTTTGTAATTTGTTTTGTTTTTGTTTTAGTTTTCTCAAATTTGATTTTTGCTTTTTAGTTATTGGCTTTGGCAATAGCAATGGCAATGGTAGAGGCAGTGGCAATGGTACCTGTTGCTGTTGTTGTTGCAGCTGCTGCTGCTGTTGCAGATAATGAACAGGTGCATTTGTTTGATTTTGATATTGTTGTTGTTGTTGTTGTTGCTGCTGTTGCTGTTGCTGCAGCTGCTGCTGCTGCTGCTGCTGCTGCTGGAGTTGTTGCTGCGACTGCCGCTGCCGCCGCTGCATATTTGAATTTGATAGCCTCAACAGCTGCTGTTGCTGCTGTGGCTGCTTTGACTGAACATTTTTGTTGGATTGTTTGTTAATAATATTGGACATAGTTGATAGTTTAGTTTTTAAGAGATCTAAATATAAGGGACATCCCTTATAGTTGGCCGTA